>NC_091219.1:5998839-6101339 GCF_040958095.1 Procambarus clarkii
TCATGAATTAATTGTTTTTCGACAACCTAACCTACCTAACCTAACCTAACCTACCTTTTTGGGCTACCTAACCTAACCTAACCTATAAAGATAGGTTAGGTTAGGTTAGGTAGGGTTGGTTAGGTTCGGTCATATATCTACGTTAATTTTAACTCCAATAAAAAAAAATTGACCTCATACATAATGAAATGGGTAGCTTTATCATTTCATAAGAAACAAATTAGAGAAAATATATTAATTCATGAAAACTTGGTTTATTAGGCAAATCGGGCCATGCGTAGTAGGCTGAAAAGTGCGTTCTGGCTACTAGGTACGACATATATATATATATATATATATATATATATATATATATATATATATATATATATATATATATATATATATAATGTCGTACCTAGTAGCCAGAATGCACTTCTCGGCCTACTATGCAAGGCCCGATTTGCCTAATAAGCCAAGTCTTCCTGAATTAATTTATTTTCTCTAATTTTTTTCTTATGAAATGATAAAGGTACCCATTTCATTACGTATGAGGTCAAATTTTTTTCATTGGAGTTAAAATTAACATAGATATATGACTGAACCTAACCATCCCTACCTAACCTATCTTTATAGGTTAGGTTAGGTTAGGTAGCGGAAAAGTTAGGTTAGGTTAGGTTAGGTAGGTTAGGTAGTCGAAAAATAATTTATTCATGAAAACTTGGCTTATTAGGCAAATCGGGCCGTGCATAGTAGGCTGAGAAGTGCATTCTGGCTACTAGGTACGACATATATATATATATATATATATATATATATATATATATATATATATATATATATATATATATATATATATATATATATATATATATGCAACAATGATCACAAAAACACACTGATCCAAGTATGCAGAATAACCACATATGAAAAATAGAAAATGCTTAACGCGTTTTTCGGCTAATTCGCCTTCATCAGAGCAAAGTAGAATGTTTGATTCTACTTTGCTCTGATGAAGGCGAATTAGCCGAAAAACGCGTTAAGCATTTTCTATTTTTCATATGTGGTTATTCTGCATATATATATATATATATATATATTAGTATATTTTGGTAGCAGTCTTTCCTGTAGACATATATTATTAAATATGACCGAAAAAGTAAGATTAATAATTCTAACACGAATTTTCTCAATCTTTCGTACACAGAAATGTACGAAAGATTGAGAAAATTCGTGTTAGAATTATTAATCTTACTTTTTCGGTCATATTTAATAATATATATATATATATATATATATATATATATATATATATATATATATATATATATATATATATATATATATATATATATATATATATATATGTCGTACCTAGTAGCCAGAACGCACTTCTCAGCCTATTATGCAAGGCCCGATTTGCCTAATAAGCCAATTTTTCATGAATTAATATATTTTCTATAATTTTTTTCTTATGAAATGATAAAACTACCCATTTCATTATGTATGAGGTCAATTTTTTTTATTGGAGTTAAAATTAACGTAGATATATGACCGAACCTAACCAACCCTACCTAACCTAACCTAACCTATCTTTATAGTTTAGGTTAGGTTAGGTAGCCGAAAAAGTTAGGTTAGGTTAGGTTAGGTAGGTTAGGTTAGTCGAAAAACAAATAATTCACGAAAACTTGGCTTATGAGGCAAATCGGGCCTTGCATAGTAGGCAGAGAAGTGTGTTCTGGCTTCTAGGTACGACATATATATATATATATATATATATATATATATATATATATATATATATATATATATATATATATATATATATATATATATATATATATATATATATATATATATATATATATTTACGAGAAATGTAGGTGTTAAGGCAGTCTTCTCTATGGCTGGTGTAAATGCAAATCACATTAAAAAAAAAGAGAAACAAAATGTTGACTGTTTGGCGGTTGTCTCCTGTGGTAAAGTGAAAGGGAAAAACACGCAAAACAAATCTTATAAATAATTAACTTTATACAAATATTAACAAAATAAAGATAATCCCTTGGCTATGCACAGTGCAGATCAAAATATATACAAAGACAAAACACAATATAAAATAAAATAATGATTACTTTACTCTACAATAAGCAAGACAAAAATTTGTTAAGGGTGCTGAGAATAGTGGGCTGGCTGAAACCTCTACTAATATACAGGACATAGGCTTAGACAGAAGCGTCAGCTCGAGATCACAAGAATATTCTGAGGCCAACTGCTCGTGCAAGATTAAATATAGATGATGCAGATGGCGCTGGAGTCGCGTGAAGTCGCTGATTCACTATTGGGGAGAGTGTTGGTTTGAAGTGGTCGTTTGGTGATCGACGAGGTGGTGCTCCAACAGTGAGGGAGGGGGGGTGAGGAGAATGAGAGTAGGTAGTGTACCCCTTGTAGAGACGTCTGTTATTCCACTTATATGCTATTCTTGAATGTGGTATCATGGTGTTGCAGAAGTATAGAAGTACCGCGATGTAGGAAAAGGCAGGCTAAACCTCTCTTGAAAGAGATTACTGTCACAGCTCTCCCCCGAAGCTTGCTCTTATGGGTTAAGTTACTTCATTAGACGGTACAGTGGTAGGAGTAGCTGCCTCTATATCGTAGACTCCGGAGAGGGCGTCTGCTATGATGTTATCCGAGCCCTTAATGAAGAATATCTCCAGGTTAAAGCTCTGTAGGTACAGAGCCCAGCGTAGAAGACGTTGATTGCTGAATTGGACTTGTTGCAGAAATCGTAAGGGATTGTGGTCTGAATAGATGGTAATGGACCGATTACCTTGTAGGTAAGGTTCGAAATGTTGAAGGTTCAGGACGATGGAGAGGAGTTATTTTTCTATGGTGCTATAGTTCCTCTGTTGAGGCTTCAATTTGTAGCTGAGAGGAAGAATCTCTTCGCCACGCAGTTGCATTAAAACGCCCCTCATGCCGGTGCTACTTGCGTCGACATTGATGATGAAGGGCTTCGTAATATCTGGAGAGGCGAAAATGGGATTAGAACATAGCAGAGACTTTAGTTGTTCAAAGGCAACGGTCTGTTGAATGGTTCAATGATACCGTTGCTTGGGGCTGGTCAGATTAATCAGTGATGTCGCTACCGTACTGAAGCTTTTTACAAACCTACGATAGTATGATGCAAGGCCAAGGAAGCGCAAGAGCTGCTTCCTGGTTGTAGGTTGTGGGTAATGCTGAATGGCTTGAGTATGAATGTCTAAAGGAGCTAGGCTGCCATTTCCTATCACATGACCAAGATAAAGCACATTACCTTTAGGAAAGGCGGACTTGCCCAAGTTGATGGTAAGGCCAATTGTCAGGAGCTTGGAGAACAATCGTTGCAGCTTGAGCAGATGTTCGTTCCAGGTTTTGGTTGCCACAATGATGTCATCCAAGTAGGCGTAGGTGTGATCTAGGCCATGGATGACGTGGTTGACAGCTCGCTGGAAGGTGGCCGGGGCATTACACAGTCCAAAAGGAAGGCGTTCATATCTGTACATGCCAAAAGGAGTGGTGAAGGCAGATATTTCCTTAGCCCGCTCTGTGAGACTAATCTGATAGTAGCCCTTTAACAAGTCAATCTGGGAGAGATAAGTAGCATTACCTACGGCGTCAGGGATATCATCTATACGAGGTAAAGGGTAAGCATCCTTGATGGTCACGAGGTTCAGTTTCCTATAGTCTGTACATAATCATACTTTACCGTGAGGTTTCGGCACCAAGATGCAGGGTGAGGCCCAAGGGGACTCACAAGGGGTTACCAGCCCATGATCCAGAAGGTACTGTACCTCAGCATGCATAACTTCCTTTTTGTACGGGCTGATGCGGTAGAAGGGTTGACGAATCGGCCGGGTATCAGGAAGCAGCTGGATGTCGTGTTGAACCACATTACATTTCTGGGGATCATCACTGAACAACTTCTGATGTTCTTGGAATACTCTGATGAGAGGAGCACTGTTACAGTCCTGCAAATATTTAGGAAGATCTGTAAGAATTTCCGAGTTGGAAGATACTAACTCAGAGTTAGTGCTTCCAGGAGGAGGAGCAGGGAAGGTCTCACTGTGGAGGTATGGATCTTGAAAGGTGGAGAGAGATACTAATACAGTGGGGGGTGTACCTTTATACTTCTTCAAAAGATTGACGTGGCACAACTGGGTCCTCCGCCGCCTATCTGGAGTCTCAAGAACGTAGTTGTGGTTGTTTGTGCATTCCTTGATGCGGTAGGGTCCAGAAAACTTATTTTGCAATGGAGAACCAGGGATTGGAAAATATGCTAAAACGAAGTCTCCTGCTTTAAATTTCCTGATTTTACTATGTTTGTCGAAATGAGTCTTCATTCTATCTTGAGCTTTTAATAAATTATCGTTGGCAAATTTATGCACTCGCTCTAGAATGTGCTTTAAGATTTGAAGAAACTGGGGCACATACTGAGGGTCACTGAAGGTGGCATTACGTAGAGTCTTTAAAAGCTTTAAGAGGAGTACGGCACTTACGTCCGTAGAGCATCTCATAAGGAGACACTCCTAGAGACTCATTTGGGAGACTTCTGAAAATACACATGATGATGTCAAGTTGTTTATCCCAGTCTTTCATAGTTTCATTGCAAAATTTCTTAAGGAGTGATTTTATAGTTTGGTGACTACGTTCAAGAGAACCCTGTGAAGCAGGATGGTAGGGGCTGGACAATACCTGAGTAATGTTGAATTCTTCCAGTGTCTTCTTGAAGAGATCACTGGTGAAGTTGGTGCCACAGTCACTTTGAATCTCCCGAGGAAATCCATATTGTGTAAAGATCTTCAACAGTTGCTTCACCACAGTAGCAGCCGTAATGTTCTTTACAGGAACTGCTATGGGGAATCTGGTATTTGGACACAGGATGATTAGTATATAAGCGTTGCAAGAACTGGTCCGGGGTAAAGGACCAACACAGTCTATGATGAGTCTGTGAAAGAGTTCCGAAGGCACCGGGATAGGAATCAAGGGAGCCTTGGGAAAAGAGATGTTGGGTTTTCCTGCCGTCTGACATGTATGACACTGTTGTACATAAGTTTTTACATCCTGAATCATACCTGGCCAGTAATAGTCTTGTCTGATGGCGTGATAGGTTGTATTAAATCCGTAGTGAAAAAGCGCTCCATGGGCCAGGTGTAGAATATCGGGCCGTAGGCTGGTGGGAACTACTAGTTGGTCGACATTAGCCCAATCGTCATCCTCCTTTAGTTTACTGAGTCGGTACCTCCGGTAGAGCAATTGGTTCTCTATAAAGAACCCAGGAATACTATCAGATTGAGTCTCGGCCTGAAAGAATAATGGTGTTAATGAGGGATCCTCCCTCTGCAACTTACGGAACTCCAGCATAGTGAGATTCGGTGTCAGATTCTGATGGACAAGGGCAAACACCAGCAAATTTGAATACATTTACTGGACAAGGCACATGGACAATACATATACACGTATAATAATATATATCTCCAACACTCTAAACTATTGTAGTCAGGTTGCACTCCAATACCATCAGGACTCTATCATCTGCTTATCAAGTGGTATCCTAACTCCTGACTCACCACCTAATAATACCAACCTCATCAAGTAGGTCAAGTCTTATAAGACAATATTGCACTATCAGCCTCACCAAGTGGGTAAATCATGCAGTACAATATGATATGGCGGTACCAACTCTGGAACATATAAATATCTGCTGGCATTTCAGCCTATGGCTATAATTTTATAAACATCAACATAAATATTCCCTGATAAACAACAATGATCAATCAATCACCCTATCAGTCCTAGAACACATGTATATCACTGCAGGTAATCCAGCCTGAGGTCATAACTCTATATTTAAGTAAAATACTTCTTGGCACAAAAATAGTAATCAATCATACACCTTTCACTGAGTCTTGCACGCTAATGGCAACCAAACACTCTACCAACTCCCTACAATTAGTCAACTAGAACTTCCCGTCCACATCTGGAAGTTCACTACCCTGACATCATCAGGTTCTTCCGGGTTTATCTTCCAGGATCCTCCGCAGCTCTTCCAGGCCGCAACACCATGAAGTCTTCCTTGAGCAGCAATGGTGCTTCACCATTGGTATCACAAAAGCGTGTGAAACTTCATTCTACTACTCCTCTTCTCACAGCTTGAGGTTCTTTTCCTCACTATATGCCTGCTCTCCCACAGAGCTTAGTACCTTCCACAATCTTGGAGTTTCATCAACTACTCCATCTCTGCTGGCTTCGACGTTCTCAGCAACTTCTTCCCTAGACAAACCTGCAACCCATTGACACGCCAATAAAAATGTTTCCCTATGAACACATAAACGAAATAAACCACACAATATGTTTACACCCAACATCTCTCTGCTCTCTTCATGCTGTGAGTGTGGACTGACGTTTGGGCTGGTCCATCCTCCGCCCGGCCCAGCGGCCCTCGAGGCAGCTGTCCTTCTCAGTTGCCCTCCAGTGGTCGGAGTGGACGAACATCGCTCCACCCTCCAGGATGTTCTTCCATCTTTTCTCTCTTATTTTAGGCCTTTTGCCTTAATAACATATGCCTAATGTATCAATAAACATTCGTTACGACCGCTGGGCACACTATCAACTATAGGCAATCACTGTAAACTGGTTAAAATTATGCTTACCACAAAAAGGTCCCTGCAGGGCGCTCCTCGATGGGGCGGCGACACTTAGGGCGCCTCAGGCTACCCCCAGAACTGCTTTAACTGCTCCCTCAACGCTTTCTGCAGTTCCTGACTAGAACTGACATGCCTCCGAACTTATTCCTCAGTCGAGACGTCTGTCCACTTCCTTCCTCTTGAAGGTATATCAAACAGGGGTTCCTCTCTAACAAGGGGTCAAACGGAGCACGCCCTCCCCTCACGATTTCTTCAGCTCAAGTGAGCTCAAGCTCCTCTTAAGCGAGCCTAACGCCTCCAGCAAACTCGCCACATCTTATATCAAGTCGTTTACTTATTTTCTTATTCACTGTCCACATTCTTAAATTATCTATCAAATCCAACCAATTATTTTACATATGAACCTTTATGTCTATATTTCTTTGACCTCCTAGTCAGGTCAGGCCTAATAGAATAATTCTCAAAGGGGAGACTCGTTTTTCGGCTACCTAGGATCATAACACTCCCTCCCAGTTGTTTTTTGAGAATTATTCCAGTGGCTAGGCTCGAGATAACGCATCAGCCACTACATTGTCTCGTCCTCTTATGTGCTTTATCATCAGGTCATACTCTTGGAGCAATAAAAACCACCTGGTTAACCTCTGGTTCGCATGCTTCACTTTTCTCATGAAAACTAGGGAATTATGGTCTGTATACACCGTCACTGGGTCTCCTTCCCCCCTCACATACACTTCAAAATGTTTCAGTGCCATCACCAGTGCCAAGGTCTCTTTCTCGACCATATTGTACGACCTCTGGTGCTTAACGAACTTCTTCGTCTTCGAGAAAAAGGACATGGTATGTTGGGGTATACTCCCAACATCACCTCCGCCGACAAATAATCTAACTTCAACTGGACAGCACACACGGGCATGTCACTCTTAGACAACAACCCATGAACCTTTATCCTCCTACTGCCAGCTAACAGTCGATTGTTTCCGATTAGACCTCTCAGAATCAAACTCTGATTGGCTCTAGTATCTCTGAGGATACTAACCTCCACCTCAGGCTGACCCTCTATACCGACCCATCCTTTGCTAATGAACGGCATATAACGCTCATTCATCAAATCTACCTTCTGTGGCTTGTCTTGTTGTACATCGACGTACTTCTTCCGGGGGATCACACGTGGTCAGGGTCACGACTCTCTTGCCCTGCCGACAATGTCGCATCATGTGACCTAATCTGTTACACTTGTAGCACTTTATTTGGGAGAAATCTTTCCTATACGCCCCTGAGTGGCTCTGACTCTGCCAACTCATATTGGAGTTCCTCGGGCCAGACGTACTACTCGTACTCTGTGGAGCTTCACTGGACTCTTGTCTCCTCTGCACATTTTTATTTTTCTGCTTACCTCCAGCAGGCAGACTCGGCAATTTTCCTTCCTGGGGCTTAAAATTAGCTGATTTGCTTGTCTGTCCCCCAAAACTTCTTCCTCCCCAGACTGCACTGGGTCTGCTGTTGCTGCGTCTCACCTCATTCTTCACTCTGTTTTCCCTTAAATCTCTTGTATGCTTCCGTAATCATATCCGCCCTATCTGCAGCATGTCTCAACTTCTTTATCCCTGCTTCTTGGATCTTGAACTTTATCTCGGGATGCATCATTTCTAAGAACTTTTCCATGACCATCAATTGCTTCAGGTCAGTGTAAGATCCTACTCCGTCAGCTTCAATCCATTTCTGATATCGTCTTTCCAGATCCCTTGCTGTCTCGGCAAACGTACATGCTCCAACTTTCATCATCTCTCTGAAGCACTTCCTATAAGCTTCTGAGGTCAACTGAAATGAGTGCAATATGCTGTTCTTCACTGTGGCATAATCACGGCACTCTTCCAGTGACAATTGGGTGTATGCCTCTCTGGCAGCACCGGTCAATCTTAACTGGACCAGCTGGGCCCATTCCTCCTGTGGCCACTCTTTAATACTGGCTACTTTTTCAAAATGCTCGAAGAAGCTCTTTGCCTCTTCAGGCACAAACAAGGGAATGTCCTTTTCCCTAACCCTATTATCTGGTGGACTTCTGATGTTCATACTTCTTCCAGACATTCTCGTTGTCGAGTCACCGGACTGCACTCTCCTGGGTGCCCCCATTGGCCCACAAGCAATCGAAGAGGTCCTGGATGCAAAAATCACTGATCTATAGAGAATGATGAACAGGATTGACAAGATTGATGCCCATGATGCTCTCTTTCTCCTCACAAGATGCCTATCTCTCCCTAAGTTGACCTACTTTCTGAGATGTTCTCCATCCTACAGCAGCCCTAAGTTTAATGTGTTTAACACCCTTCTGAGGTCCATGCTGGTGAAAGTCCTGAACCTCCCATTGGACGATTCTCAGTGGGAGCAAGCAACCTTTCCTGTAAGACTTGGCGGCCTTGGTGTCCGCACAGCCTCCCAAATTGCTCTACCAGCCTTCCTTTCCTCTTATGCATCGCACGACCTCGTCAGAGATATCTTACCTGCAACCCTGAGAGATTCAGCAGGAATACACGATCCTGCTTTCACTGAATGTTCAAACCAGTGGGATGCTCTTGCAGCCCTAGCAACCATTATAGAGCCAACAAAAAATACAAACAGTCCGGCCGGGACCACCCACTAGTGGAAAAAGTAGCTGATACCATGCTCAGCGCCGCAACATCAGACAAGGAAAAAGCCCGCCTCAGAGCAGTGCCTGCCCCTTCATGCAGGAGACTTCCTCTTGGCTGTACCCATGTCAGCAATGGGCACACGCCTAGATCCAGAATCCCTTCGTGTAGCAGTGGCCCCTCCGCCTTGGTGCCCCAATTCACACTGAATACAAGTGTATTTGCAACAGGGTGGAAGCAGACCAATATGGACTGCATGAGTCGTGTTAGAATGATTAATCTTACTTTTTCGGTCATATGTAACAACATATGTTTACAAGAAAGACTGCTACCAAAATATACTAATATATATATATTTCTATATAAATAAAAATCTATATGTTCGTTTGTTCAAAATCGCTAATCTCCGAAAGTTCTTCACCGATTGCTTTGAAATTTTCACACAACATTCCATTTGCATGCAGGCAAGTTTTTATATACATACTATATCGATATCACGTCTGTGACAGGAATTTAAAAAAAAAAAAACTGTGTTTTTCATGTGAGGGAAGTGTTCGAAACCTCTTTACTGATTGCTTTGAAATTTTGATACAACGTTGCATTGGAATAGGCGAGTGTTTTTATATGTCTACTATATACATGCTTCAACTGTGACAGGAAAAAACATGCTTTTTTTGAAAAACAGTGCCATCTGTAGGACGTAGGAGCAATACACGCTTTATTCTCCAAAAGTTCTTCACTGAATGCTTTCAAATTTTGACACAATATTCCATTCAAATACGTACATGTTTTTATATACCTACTATTTAGCCGACACACCTGTGACAGGTAAAAAGATGCATTTTTTTAAAACAGCACCATCTGTTGCACATAAGACCAACACAAGCTATTCAAAATATGTTACAATTCCATTTCAATGTTTCCGATTGCATTGATAAATTGAATTTTCATATATTTTGATTTATTTTAATTTTGATTTAATTATTTTGTGTGACGTTGCGTTGGAATTGAGCTGTGTTGTTTATCATACCGTTCATTTCGTGGGTATAGTTTATTTGTTTCTTTTTTCATTGCTTTTAATTTTTTTTTTTTATCTGTTCTTATTATTTTTCCGTGCAATTGGTGGTAAAATTGAGCTGTGTCGATTGATCTGTGTTTGAATTTAAATATTTAGCTAGTGTTTTTTTATTTTGTTTTGAAAACACGAAAATGGACAACACGTTTATTTCGCAGCTCCAAATGTGCAACAAACAGCTGTGAATCCTCCGGCTACAGCGTTAACTGTTTTTTTTACGTAATGTCAAAATGACGTATTTGCGAAAACAGTGCTATATTCGGAAGTGCCTACGTATTACACATGGAACGCCAGTAGCAAATAATGTGAACGGATGAATGCTTCTTTCTTCGCATTCTGTTGGTAAATGTGCTCGGTCCAACGTCTTTCCAGCAATTGAGATTTGTCAACGGTGTAACACATGCCACTTCCCGTAGTGCATGTCAAACTCTGAATTTATTGGATATCGACCGGCACTGGGATGTATGCATTAATGACGCGTCCAACACGTCACATCCAAATAAAATTCGTGCATTGTTTGCAATCATATTGACCACCGGCTCTCTGTTATCTCCAACAGAGTTATGGGAGAAATATAAATTGCACATGGCTGAAGATATTATCCGTCGAATATGCAAGGCAAATTCAAATATGAACATGGATTTTACAGCAAAAATCTACAACAAAGCGTTCATAATGATTAAAGACGTGTGCTTAGAAATCGCGAACAAATTTCTCAATCAATTGGAAATGCAATCACCGAATCGGTCTACTGCTGCTTCGTTTGATGTACAATTGCGTTGTGAACAAAATTACAACACGGGTGATCTATTGTCGTATGTTTAAGCAAATATTCCTAGGCTAACGCTTGAGCGAAAAGGCATTAACAATCAAATAATTCAAACTGTCAATAACGGGCTTGGAGAAATCTTCTTAGATGCGCCAGGAGGAACTGTAAAACCTTCCTATTTATATTGAGTCTGGCAGCATTTCGATCCCAAAATGGCATAACCTAGCTTAGCTCTTGCATCATCCGGAATTGCTGTGACATTGCTACCAGGTGGAAGAACTGCTACTTCGGCTTTGAAATCGCCATTGAACATGCAATTCATTGAAACTCCCACATGCAACATTTCCAAACCATCCAGCATGGGAAAAGTATTGCAGAAATGCAAACTTATGGTTTGGGATAAATGCACAATACCCCACAAAAAATCGCTCGAGGCTCTTGATCGATCATTGCAAGTTTTGCGTAGAAAAATCAGACCATTTGGGAACGCATTAATATTGCTTGCAGTAGATTTCAGGCAAATATTACTTGTAATTCCTCGATCGACACCAGCAGACAAAATAAATGCTTGCCTGAAATACTCTACTTTGCGGCGCCATGTAAAGACATTTAAATTAACTACAAATATGCGTGTAGTTATGTTGCTACTGAAAAACGATCCATCAGCTGAGATATTCTCACATCAATTTCTGGAGATAGGGAACGTAAACGTGCCGGTTGATCTGACCTCAGGACGAATTTTATTGCCTCATAAATTCTGCAATTTAATGACTTTCAAAGAAGAACTGGTTGAAAAAGTATTTCCCAATATTCAAACCAATTATAAGAATCATGACTGGCTGAGTGAACGAGCTATTCTTGTGGCCAAGAACAAAACGTCTAAGAACATAACAATATTATTCAATCTAATATTGAAGCGAGGCAATCACATACAAGTTCGTCGACACTGTTGTGGATAGATAAATATAAAATGAAGATAAAGCAGTTAATTATCCAATTTTTTTTAATTCACTCGATCTGCCAGGGATACCATCACACGTACGGCAATTGAAAATCGGCTTGCCAATTATCACGTTGCGAAATATCAACCAGCCAAAACTTTGCAACGCCACGTGTCTTGCAGTAAAAAAATTAATCAAGCACGTCGTAGAAGCAACAATCTTGACAGGACCTTTCAAAGGTGAAGATGTTCTCATTCCTCACATTACTATGATTCCAAGAGATATGCAATTTCAATTAAGAGATTGTAATTTCCAATTCGATTGGCGTTTGCAATCACCATCAACAAAGCTCAGGGCCAATCATTAAAATTGTGCAGTTTATATCTAGACACGGATTGCTTCTCACATGGACAATTATATGTTGCGTGTTATATAGTCGGCAAACCAGACAATCTCTATATCTCCACAGACAATGGAACAACAAAACCACAATGTATATCCACAAGCATTGTGAAATTAAACATATTAGAAACGTGCGCTTTCTCTTTTCTTTCTTTGTCATTTAACTAGACTGAGCCACAGTAACGCGTGGCGGGTACTGCTAGTATATAAATAAAAATGGAAATGTTTGTTTGTTCAAAATCGCTAATCTCCGAAAGTACTTCACCGATTACTTTGAAATTTTCACACAACGTTCCATTCGCATCCAATCATGTTTTTATATATATTCTATATTGATGTCACGTCTGTGACAATAAAAAACATGCTTCTTCTTAAAAACTGTGTTTTTCATATGTTTTTCATGTGAGGGAAATCTTTGAAACCTCTTCACCAATTGCTTTGAAATTTTGACACAACGTTGCATTCGAAAAGGCGCATCTTTTTATATACCTACTATATAGATGCCACCCCTGTGACAGGTAAAAACATGCGTTTTTGAAAAACAGTGCCATCTGTTGCACATTATAGCAACATGCACGCTATATTAAATATATCACGAATTCCATTTGAATGTTTCTGATTGCATTGATAAATTTTATTTTCATAGTTTTCGATTTATTTTATTTCTAATGAATTATTTTGTGTGACATTGTGTTGGAATTTAGCTGTGTTGTTTACCATACCATTGATTTCGCTTGTATAAGTATAGATGCCACACCTGTTACAGGAAAAACTATGCTATCAATGTTTCTGATTGCATTGATACATTTAATTTTCTTAGATTTTGATTTCTTTTCATTTTGATTTAAGTATTTTGTGTGAATTGTGTTAGAATTGAGCTTTGCTTTTTTTCCAGACCAATAATTTTTAGAGAATTGTTTATTTTTATATTTTTTTTTATATTTTCATTTCATTTTTTTAACTGTTTTTCTTATATTACAATGATAGGAACATCAGATCACTTGATGTTCCCAATTTTCTGATGGGAACATCAGACCATTTGGGAAGGCATCGGATGAGGGAGTGGGGAATGGTGGGGATGATGAGGTGACGGAAGTGAGAGATGGTGCGGAGGACGAGGGGACAAGGGAGGGGGTAATGGTGGGGAAGGATGAGGGGATGGGGGAGTTTGGGATGGTGGGGACGAGGGGATGGTGGAGTTTGGGATGGTGGGGACGAAGGGATGGGGGAATGGAGAATGGTGGGGAGGACATAGGGACTGGGGAGTGGGGCATGGTGGGGAGGACAAAGGGACAGGAGAGTGGGCATGGGGGAGTGGGGAATGGTGGGGAGGACGAGGGGACGGTGGAGTGGGGAATGGTTGGGAGGCCGAGGAGACAGGTGAGGGGGAAATGATGGGGAGGACTGGGGGACAGGGTTGGTTGCTGTGGCCGGGTACTACTAGTCCTAAGAATA
Organism: Procambarus clarkii; assembly: GCF_040958095.1. NCBI lineage: Eukaryota > Metazoa > Arthropoda > Malacostraca > Decapoda > Cambaridae > Procambarus > Procambarus clarkii. Next base: position 6,012,768 of record NC_091219.1, read on the forward strand.
AGAACCCAACAACGAACGCTCACCGCTCCTGACGACTCTGCCGCCCCCCCAGTTTTGTTACCTGCTCCTTGAGCCCACGGCTGCCCACAGATGATGTAGCATCCCCAGAAGGCAGCTAAGTACACAGTGACCCAAATGTGATTGAAACAAACGACAAGACCAACCAATATTATTCCATTTCGACCTCATTAGTGTTGCTCCCTGGAGGAAGTTGTTTCCAACGTTCATAATAAAATAATAATATTTTTTTTCAGGAAAAGTACATACATAGATGCAAAGTTACAAACATAATGTGGATTTATAGATAGAGCTAGTACATACAATACCTAAAGCCACTAATACGCATAGAGTTTCCGGCAAGGTGTAGGGGAAAAACTCTTAGACTAAAACTTAATAGTAATTGGGAGAAAAGTATATAAATTGTGTTGAAAAAAAGAATAAAAAAGAAGAAAAGGGGGGAACATGGAAAAAATCCGCAACTGTACAAGTTGGTCAACAAACAGCATTGTTTAGAATAGCAAGACATGGGTTGACATTTAGAGACTAAGGTAGGTTACATTGAGCTAATTAGGTAGTAGTTAGTTCCAGTCTTAAACTGGTTGAGAGAGATACAGCCTTTGACATGATTAGGGAGGTCATTCCACATGCTGAGTCCCTTGAGTTGTCGAGCATTTCTAGTTTGGTTAAGGCGCACTCTTGGAATATCAAATAGGTATTTGTTTCTGGTGTGGCGCCATGGGTTCTGTTACAACCTTCTAAGAAGTTTTTATGGTCAGCTATTGTTGTTAGAGCTGAGGCAGGGAGCAAATTCGGCTCCTGTTAATTTCTCTTGGACGAAGTGTTATGGAAACCAAAGGTCTGCCATCATCAACACGCTGTCAACAATCACAAGGGAAGTGCTCAGCCAAAACCCATTTATCTAATCATTTTTGGCCATTAATGTCAGTAGATAGGGCGAGCCGATTAGAATGCGAACAGCCTCTTAATAAAAGGTAATTAAGCCTTGGTCCTTATCTGATTAATTGTACAGTGTTTTCTCTGATATAGCTGTCATATATTAGGATTCTGGCTTTACAGCTAGTGCCTTTGACAGGTCAAGAAGAGGAAGCAAACTTTGTGTATCAGTTACTGGGTGACGGAAGCTGCCTCACACGAGGAAATTTGGTGTCTACATCCTAGTTATACCTGATGGACTAAGCCTGCTGTGTAATAAGATAAGGAACCTCCTCAATGTATACTAATATATGTAGTTTAATACTGTAGTTTGATTGGTTGCATATATATAAATTCAATATAAACCCCCCCCCCTAATGTGTAGTGGATCGATTTGTGAGATTATTGCAGAAATACAGTCCACTTAACATCATACCAATTGCTATCGAAATATATAAATTAACGTAAATATAAATTCTATATAAATTCATATAAATTAAATTAAATATAAATCTCACAGGCCGGTTCCCACATTATTTGGACCTCCGGAACCGGATTATTTGGTCCTTTGAACCCACATTATTGGTCATCTTCGAGTCGGATGACAGATTATTTGGTCAACTTAGTACTGGATGAACCAGTTAACCAGTGGATTCATTAAATATACTAGTGCAGTGTGATTAATACAAAGCCAGTCAAAGCGTAGCCTTGACCGAGCTCAAGAGCCCCTCGGTTCAGCCTTACGCAGCGGTTTCATGGACACCCACAGTTTTGGTGGCGTGTTATTCTGTGAAATGACAGCGCTAATATTGAAGCCAGCCAAATTAGTGGCTGTGTCTTCGCGAGATTGTTCACAGATTTCGTGGTGTTAAATTTCGCGAGAGATTATCCACGAATTTTTGGAGTTTATTTCGCGAGGTCACTAATAATATTTAATACTTCTTGATAATATTAGAAGTTTCATAGAGGCTATTATCAATAATTGTGTATATTATTTCTCAAAAATAGAGAATTATTTAATATATATTGCACTAGTGTTCTCAATATAATATTTACCAATTGCCAACCCACAACAGGGTAGGATATTACCATTGACTAGTTGAACTATTTATTGTTCATCCTAGTCCCATTATTACCATAGTCTAGTTGCAGTATATTAAACAACCTAACACCATTAATGAACGGTGCAGACCCTATTTTGGGTGTAATTTTTATCAACTCGAGTTGAGTTATATATATAATAATTTACTTATGATCATTACACCTTTGAGTGATTAATTAGTATCTATACCATCCTAGGGTGATATAGAAGAGCTAACCTAAAGGTACTTCCAGTGACACTTGTTTATCACTCAAATCATTAGTGTGTATGATTGCATATATATAATGTGTATTAATTTTAAGTGCTAACCACTAGTAGAGGTAGGATTATAGCCTAGTGAGTGCAGAATTTTTACCCTAGGCTACCATCAGTGCTTGTTCAGCATTATGAGCAGCCCAAGTACAAGCCCCACAAGGCTTAACCAACAAGCCAATATGAATAATGCTGGCAATGAGAAAACTGTCATACGTCTAGTACTACAATTGCTGGATTTACCTCAACCTGATCAGACTGCTGACTCATTACAATCCTTCAGCATGGAGTTTGAGTCGCTACTAGGAACATTCAGTCTTAAGGTTGATATAACTACTAGTGAATGGATGACCAAAGTAGTCCTTCAACGAAAATTGTCCAGCGATATACTAGATAAATTATACGCACAAGAACGTAACACCAAAGGGTACTGGAAGCTATGGAACATGTTTTTTTCTGTAATGAGAAACATTCAATGTACCACTGCCCTAATTTTCCCTGATAGTGACGCCCGTGTTGAGCGACTCAAAGATTTGCAACATTGCACGAGGTGCGTCAGGAAACATAACATCAACGACTGTGAGACCCAATTACACACCTGTAATAGGTGTAACAAGGGTCAGCACCATGCAGCATTGTGCAGAGACACCAAAACAACGTCTCCAAACCCCAAGGTGGAAGATAGCATTCCCACCACAGTACAGTACTGCACAAACAACGAGTGACCAATCAGCGAAGTCTAAAGGTAATACGACTTTGCCTACTGCCCAAATTACCATCCTGAATATGAGGGCCAAGGTCCATACCTGTGGGTTGTTTGACCAAGGGTCCCAGAGAACATATGTCACTAAAAAGTTGGCAAATGAGCTACAGTTAAGGCCTGTAGCCCAGACGTCATTCAACATCTTAGGTTTGTAACAAATGCGGGACTCAAGTCTACCAGGTGGTACAACTATCAGTACGTTTAGGCAGGTACGTCTGTCGAGTACAAGCCATTGTGGTAGACAAAATACCAGTAGACCTACAAGTTCAAGGTCTGAGAGCAACAGCCAAATTCCTGAGAAATAGAGGAATAAAATTGGCAGATAATATTAAGTCTGATCACCTCACCGACTTCTGTCTCCTTGTAGGGACAGACTATTGCCATCGATTTATCGGTAGCCCTACTAAATATCAGGGCATAACCATGATAATTTCTGCAGGAGGTAAATTACTCTCAGGCCCAGTATCAAGCCTGGGGAGACCTATGGCTGCAGATAAACAATACCAGTAGAAATCTAAATTTGTCAGCTGATTATATTTCTCCAGTAGCATTATACTAAGGGGCCTTGGTACCCGAAAATCCGAAGAAAAATGGAATATTTACGAGAAATTACGAAAAATACTACAACGTTCTGGCAACACTGTGGTCCAACCGTTTAATGTTATCTTGAAAAATAACGTAATTAGAGTCAAATTTCCCGCTGCAACTTTCGTGAATCTGGTCCTCGCGGCGTGAGTGCGCCACAGGGTATTGTATCTTACGTTGTAGAAGTCTTATTTTTCGTAATAGAGTTGAAAATAACATGTTATGCATAAAATAAATATAAACTCACTCATTGGCAACAGTATCGTGTGAGAGAGAGGGTGGTATGTGGCTCAGCCCCTCAGTGACTGTGTGTCTCTCTTAGGGAGTGGATGTATCGCTGACGCGCTCTCACAATATCTCCCAGAACTCATGCTATTTTTGCTATTTGTACTGCAATATGACTTACCAAACGAACAAGAGAAAAGCATTGAAAGCTAGATGCATGCGAGCTCTCCATAGAAGGTACGAGCTGGCCGCAATGCGTAAATCACGCATTGTCACGAGTGACCGCGAGTAGAGTAATTTGTCGCGCGCGCTACGCAACTCCAACTTTTACAACTAGATCTGCCTTCACAGCCTTTATTTATTATTCAATTTACATGAAATTTGCACATTATATGTAGAGTTTACGCCTCTAACAACGGTAGTAATTTTTCTTATCTACGTAGATTTATTGATTTTATAAATAATGATACACTTCATTTTGTTGCATACGTTTTGGGAAATTTTAAAAATCTGTATTATTGCACTAAATACATCTGGGATAAAGATCTTACTACCAAATCTTTATTATATAGTAAGGTCATAGCTGAGTGTCTTAGAAATGAATTTGGTTCACAATTGTGGGCTGTGAAAGCAATTGAACATTGTTGAAAAATTGTATAATTTTGTTTTTTCTCCTTCTCTATTTAGGCTGAGATGCTGAAACTTGGCCTAGGTGCAACACCTTTCACATGTATCAGGATAATAAATTATGAATACCCTACAACAACTCTCATAATTCCGGGGAAGAACCCCCCTTTCTCCAGTAGCATTATACTAAGGAGATTACAGCTGACTATACTAACAGAGGTTGATGTTAATATCATCATTTAAAGCTGAAGATGAGTTCATGAGGCTTCAGTGGCAAATCAGTGAACAGTAGCTTAAACAGCTACAAGTCGCTGTGACCAGTGTCACTGAACCCACTGTAGTCTCAGAACCATTCTTTACTTTAATGATAGGCTATTCAGTCCTCTGAATCAATTAACTAAAGTAAACCTCAATAAATCTGACGTCTGAATTTGATACATTTATTATTTAATCAAGATGTATTCAACGGGCCTCAGTGTATATATGTCAGTGAGCAGTTACTTGAACAAGCTTCAAGTTATATCTTTTTTTTTTTTTTTTTGAGATATATACAAGAGTTGTTACTGTTACGGACCCGAGCCCGACGTCCGAGCACGGAGCAGTGACGACCGCGCCATCTGTGGGTCAGCTCCCGAAACCCCCTCCAAATGGACGACGACACCTGGTGAGGACGAGGTGTACTGGCCACGAGGGCCAGTTTCCAGTCCTGTTCAGCTCACAACACAGCCGCTGCTGACCTCTGGTGAGGTGGTGCTCAGACGACGACGCCATCTATGGAGAGGATAGGTGGGCGTTTGGGTCTGAGCCTGTAAGTGAGGTGCTTTAGTGTGTCCCTGTTATTGATGACGTGTCTGCTTACAGAGTCGACCTGGGACTGCTGTAAGGGAAGTTGAGTCAGTCTACCCAAGGCAGCCATCTCCACACCAAGTGTTTTGCTGCAGCAGCTGTGAGTCGCCTCCCGGATGAACACTGGTGTTACCCTGCCTGTGAAGCGGCAGTTGAGGATTGTCATACCCGGGACTGACTGGTGGAGACGATTAACCACTGGGGTATTGTGGACAGGAGAGTGATCTGTGGTATCACACGAGGCTCCTGACTAGGGCGCTACCCTAGTATCGCTCGTGGAATGGCCTGACCAGCGTTGCTGATCCAGAACCTGCCAGCTGTTCTGCTGGACTTGTGGTTGACGGCCTCCATGGCGGTGCCCCCAGTGGAACTGTGTTTTGGCTGGCCTGTGGCCAGGGTAGACTCAGCTTTTCGAAGGATTCGTCGTGAGGCCACGAGAGCACCGAGAACTTGGCATCGAGAGGATCCAGAGTCTTCAGAAGAAGACAACAGTGTAGTATAGTGTTTATACCTCCCCTCCCCCCGTGTTTTCGTTTATATATATTTATTGGTGAAGGTATTAATTATAATCTTAAGTTTTTGCATTTCTTTCCCTTCCCCTTTTAATTTACTTGCGTTACGGATCACATCCCTTGAAAGCCACTACTGGCTTGGGGCCGGATACCCTTCCTCTAACAACATCAGAGTAAGAACCCAGTTGCGACCCAAGAGGGCCGTAACATAATTGGCATCCCCAGCGGGATCCGTCCCCTTGTTAAGTATGTTTGACAGGGGTGGTGAAGTGGCGTAATCCCTGTAAATAATTCCCCCTGTGTGTGACGGTTGGGACGTTATACGTCCTGTGCGGTGCTCGCAGTGACTAAGTGCGATATTGTGCAGTGCGGTGCTCGCTGTGATTAAGCGATTAAGTGCAATATTGTGTAGTGCGGTGCTCGGCGTGATTCAGTGCAATATTGTAGAGCGAAGTGTTCACTGTGATTCAGTGCAATATTGTGTAGTGCGGTGCCCAAAGTAATTACGTGCAATATTGGCAAGTGAGGCGCCAGGCGCAATAAAGTGCAATATTGACGTAGAACAGTGCTCGGTGCGTTAATTGCTAATGTGAAAGCGGTGTGTTAAGTGCTAAGTGTTCCATCTGTGACAATGGCACAAAAAGCTACCATCGATGATCTGGACGATGTTCAGGCTTTTCTGAACAGAGAGGACTGTCTTGCCAGATTAAAATATCTGAGCAAACAGGAACTTGTACTAGTGAGCGCCTTCCTGGAGATCAAGATCCGTGCCAGTGATTCCCGTGTGGAGATCTTGTCTAAGGTTCACCGGCATTTGAAGGCAGAAGAGAAACAGGAAGGCGAGGCACCTAGTATAAAGGAAGATGAGGAAATAACTTCCACTGAAAAGGAAGGAAAGAGTAGTGATGTCGAAAGTGACGAAAGTGAACTAAATATAAGTGTGCTTACTGTGAAAATGCGTGAATTAGAGATCCATCGTGAAATAGAATGGAAAAAGCTAGAAATCGCTAAAGAGAGAGAAGAGGAAGCGAGAAAGAGAGAAGATAAGAAATTAGAAATGGAAAGAGAGAGATTAGGAAAAGAATTAGAGATGAGGCGTTTAGAATTAGAACGAGAAGAAAGAAGAGAAGAGCGAGAAAGAGCAGAGAAACGAGAAAGAGAAGAACGGGAAAGAGAAAGAGAAGAGCGAGAAAGAGAAGAGAAACGAGAAAGAGAAGAGCGAGAGAGTTAAGGGAAACGAGAAAGAGAACAGCGAGAGAGAGAAGAAAACGAAAGACAGAGACAACATGAACTAGAAGTATTACGATTAGGCGGTGGTCGGAGGCCAACAACGGAAACCAGTTGATTCGATCCGGTAAGGAACATCAAAATGGTCCCAAAATTCAATGAGAAGGAAGTTTCGAAGTTCTTCGCAGCCTTCGAGAAAGTCGCTGCCTCTTTGGAGTGGCCAAGGGAGAATTGGGCCATCATGATACAGTCAGTCTTGACTGGGAAGGCCCAAATCGCCTACTCCACGTTATCCCTTGACGACTCCGGCGATTATGACAAGGTGAAGAAGGTTGTGCTCATGGTGTACCAATTGGTACCTGAGGCGTACAGGCAGAAGTTCAGAAACCTGAAAAAGACCTCAGAGCACACTTTCACCGAATTCGCCACTATCAAGGAGCGACTTTTCCAGAAGTGGTGTGCCTCTCGGAAGGTGGAGACCAAAGAAGACCTCGAGCAGCTCAAACTGTTAGAGGACTTCAAGGACTGTCTGTCTGGAGACCTGAAGACATACTTTGAGGAGCAGCAGGTGGAGACCTTGAGTGTGGCAGCCACCATGGCTGAGGAATACATCCTGACGCATAGGCCTTCTGCTAAGTACGTCCCGAGGAATTACCAAAGCCGGTTTGACAAACCTCATGACGAAGAGGAGACCCCCGTCCCACGAAGCGCTAAGAAGATGCCCCCGAGTAGCCCTCGAAGGACTAGTCCTAGCAGTCCGAAACACCGGAGTCCGAGGAGGAATATGGTGTGCTGGACTTGTGGGCAGAAAGGGCATGTAGCTGCTATGTGCCGAGGCAGAAGAGGTAGCGGCCCTCGTAGGGAGGTGATGTTGATGAGTTGTGTAACATCACCAGCAGGAAGCCAGTCTACGTCTAGTCAGGAAGAATCCAGATTGTTTTCCCCTCACACTTCAAGCGGGTATGTAACGAGTGATCATACTGGTAGATCTGTTGTAGTGCTCAGAGATAGTGGAGCAGCCCAGTCCCTGATCGTGAGAGACTCGTTACCCGAGGGAGTGAGTGTGGATGGGAGACAAAAGGTTATCCTGGTTGGGTTTCCTAGGACGCAGTATTTCGCCCCCTTAGTGCTGGTACATCTTGATTCGCCTTACTTCAGCGGCACATGTGCGTTGGCAGTAGTCGATACCCTCCCTGTAGCTGGGATTGACATGGTACTAGCCAACGACTTGGTGACAGGTTGGAGCAACAAACATCCCAAGGTCGCGGACGAGTCAGCCAGAACAGCAAGGTCTGAGGTAACGGAAGGCAGTGGTAATATCCAGGTAAAAACAGACCCGGATTTAAACATGTTTAATTTGTCCTCTCACCCGCAGATCGACAGTATTCTAACAGAGTCTCCTGATTCTTCTCCCGACGAGGAACGTGCGGTTACGATGGCAGAGGTAACTGAGCATGAAGAGAGGTCTTGTGTGCAAGCACCCACGGATACCAACGAGTCTGGAGCGAAGGCGGAGGTGTACTTGCGGTATGGCAAGGTACAGCGTTCATTGAACCGGCCAGAGATTCCCCAGACGTCAGAGAAGAGTGAGGTGTGTTCGAAAAGTCTAGTGCCCTCTGGTCCAAACCAGGCTAGTGGATATTGCCGGCTATGGACGTGACAGGCTCAAGAAGCTTACCCCTCAGTTGACCAAATGTTTCTTAGCGGAATTTTTGTTTCTTGTGTGTGTTCTCAGTAAGGACCAGTGGACGACCCAACGGATGGTGGCTCCCTTGAACATCGAGCAGAGGTCCCAGGGATTGGAGACGTGCACAGTAAGTGTTTCAGTCAAAGAAGGAACCTGGAAGGTGATGGTTGATACAGGAGGTACGACATATGATAATATGAGTGACTGTTTCCGACAGGTTGACACCCCCCGCGTGATTGCTGAGCCTGGATTCAGCATTATGCGGAACGTTGGTCGACCGGACGGTGGCAGAGCAGACATCACCTACAGTGTGCAAGCAGCTCTGTTGGAACTAGGTGTGGGCCTAGTAGGCGAGTGTGTAGTAAGTAATGACTTGCCCACTGTCGCTGTCACTCTGAATTATCAGACCCCTGTATTCCAGGTTCCTGTCTCCCTGAAGGACCATCGGACCGGTACCAGAAATGCCGTCTGTGATCAGCCATCATCGGTGCCACGACACAGGGAAGTGTCGAGTCGCCCCACATCGTGTCTACACCGATCCTTACTCGAGAGAGGTGAGATGATGCCCCTGCTTGACATCGCAGAGGTGTGGAAAATTACGTCAGGCAGGTCCTCGCCTACCATTTTCAAGTTCCCTTTGTGCCAGGGTTTCTCTTTAGGACAGTTCTGTGGACGAGACAGCCTCGCCGTTCCAGTTTACAGTATAAGTGAGTCCATTTGGAGTTGTGTCACCGTACTAATTTGGTTTGTGTTTCTCTTTATAGAACCCCAAACCAAATTCTTTTTGGTGGGGAGGTGTTACGGACCCGAGCCCGACGTCCGAGCACGGAGCAGTGACGACCGCGCCATCTGTGGGTCAGCTCCCGAAACCCCCTCCAAATGGACGACGACACCTGGTGAGGACGAGGTGTACTGGCCACGAGGGGGAGTTTCCAGTCCTGTTCATCTCACAACACAGCCGCTGCTGACCTCTGGTGAGGTGGTGCTCAGACGACGACGCCATCTATGGAGTGGATAGGTGGGCATTTGGGTCTGAGCCTGTAAGTGAGGTGCTTTAGTGTGTCCCTGTTATTGATGACATGTCTGCTTACAGAGTCGACCTGGGACTGCTGTAAGGGAAGTTGAGTCAGTCTACCCAAGGCAGCCGTCTCGACACCAAGTGTTTTGCTGCAGCAGCTGTGAGTCGCCTCCCGGATGAACACTGTGGTGTTACCCTGCCTGTGAAGCGGCAGTTGAGGATTGTCATACCCGGGACTGACTGGTGGAGACGATTAACCACTGGGGTATTGTGGACAGGAGAGTGATCTGTGGTATCACACGAGGCTCCTGACTAGGTCGCTACCCTAGTATCGCTCGTGGAGTGGCCTGACCAGCGTTGTTGATCCAGAACCTGCCAGCTGTTCTGCTGGACTTGTGGTTGACGGCCTCCACGGCGGTGCCCCCAGTGGAACTGTGTTTTGGCTGGCCTGTGGCAGGGGTAGACTCAGCTTTTCGAAGGATTCGTTGTGAGGCCACGAGAGCACCGAGAACTTGGCATCGAGAGGATCCAGAGTCTTCAGAAGAAGACAACAGTGTAGTATAGTGTTTATACCCCCCCCCCCCGTGTAATCGTTTATATATATTTATTGGTGATGTTATTAATTATAATCTTAAGTTTTTGCCTTTCTTTCCCTTCCCCTTTTAATTTACTTGCGTTACGGATCACATCCCTTGAAAGCCACTACTGGCTTGGGGCCGGATACCCTTCCTCTAACAACATCAGAGTAAGAACCCAGTTGCGACCCGAGAGGGCCATAACAATTACATTCTTGTACAGTCACTAGTACGCCTAGCGTTTCGGGCAGGTTCCTGGAATATGATCCCCTGCCGCGAAGAATCGTTTTTTCATCCAAGTACACATTTTACTGTTGCGTTAAACAGAGGCTACAGTTAAGGAATTGCGCCCAGTAAATCCTCCCCGGCCAGGATACGAACCCATGACATAGCGCTCACGGAACGCCAGGCGAGTGTCTTACCACTACACCACGGAGACTGAATGTCACTGATCTCACTGCAATCCCTGAATCATACTTGACTGTAGTACCTGATCACATTCAGTCTTCTGGGTTAAATAATATGTAATTAGGCTTGAATTTTAGCTTCTCAAGAGTTATCAGGGAAATGAAATCGCATTAGACTTCTAACCCCTGCAACTCGAGTACGGGACATCCGTCCAGTACGAACAGACGCACAAATGTGTGATTACTAACTACTAACATCAAATTAATCTAATAATTCGAAGGAGGAGTATCGGTGTTCGTCTGTTCTAAATAGGTCTGTGACCCGTGAGCAGCCCCCCGGGGAATTATGTCGGAAAATCCGACACCAATTACTAATATCATGCAATTGCAGATAATATTGCTGCGTTGTGTACACAAGTTACCCATAGAAAATGAAACTTATAGTGGAATTTTCTGTCAATAGAAAACGGGATATCATTGCCACATACTATTATAAATTCAACAGCTATTCTGCTATGAAATATTCTTAAATACATTAGTCTTTGGACTGTACCATCATAAAAACATCTTATATAAATTAACTTAATTATTAGAATTAAAATAGAGTAAATGTGACCCTTCTATCACTTTCTGATATCTGGACAATGTAGGCCAGTGGCGTCAGTAGTGAGGAGGGAGTGGTCAGCCATTGTTGTTAGACCTGAGGCAGGGAGCAAATTCGGCTCCTGTTAATTTCTCTTGGACGAAGTGTTATGGAAACCAAAGGTCTGCCATCATCAACACGCTGTCAACAAGCCCGAAACGCTTTGCGTAATAGTGGCTTTAGGCATTGTATGTACTAGCTCTATCTATAAAGCCAACAAACTTTGTAAAATCTATTTATGTATGTACCTTACCTAAATAAAAATTATTATTATTATTATTATAACAATCACAAGGGAAGTGTTTTGCCGAAACCCATTTATCTAATCATTTTTGGCCATTAATGTCAGCAGATAGGACGAACCGGTTAAAATGCGAACAGCCTCTTAATAAAAGGTAATTAAGCCTTGGTCCTTATCTGATTCATTGTACAGTGTTTTCTCTGATATAGCTGTCATATTTTAGGATTCTGGCTTTACAGCTAGTGCCTTTGACAGGTCAAGAAGAGGAAGCAAACTTTGTGTATCAGTTACTGGGTGACGGAAGCTTCCTCACACGAGGAAATTTGGTCTCTACATCCTAGTTATATCTGGTGGAGTATGCCTGTTGTGTAGTAAGATAAGGAACCTCCTCAATGTATACTAATATATGTAGTTTAATACTGAAGTTTGATTGACTGCATATATATAAATTCAATATAAACCCCCCCTAATGTGTAGTGGATCGATTTGTGAGATTATTGCAGAAATACAGTCCACTTAACATCATACTAATTGCTATTGAAATATATAAATTAACGTAAATATAAATTCTATATAAATTCATATAAATTAAATTAAATATAAATCTCACAGGTCGGTTCCCACAGTTATTAACCCAGATACATGAAGACCAAATATCAGTAATCGAAGAGCAGTCAGCCATAATAATGAACCTACAAGGTGAAGCTATAGTCATGCTCAAGAATAATCAAAATCTGTCAACCAGAGTCGGCCTCCTCGAACTGGAATTAAGCTCTCTTAAGAACACAGTAACTAACTTTCAACCAGCAGAAACCACTAGAAAACAGGAAGAAATGTTACAAAAGTTTGAGAACCATCTTAACACCCTACAACAGCAACACACTGTTACTCAGACGAATCAGACCAACATAAGCTCCTTGATTCTGTCGTTATCTCCTCACATGAGATAATGTGATAATGAAATAATGATTTCCCCCAAAAAAACGACGGAAAAGACTGTGCTGCCATCCTGATCCGATAATTGCATAGTAAGATGAAGTATTCAATTCAAGCAAGAATCATCAAATCAGCTTATAGAGTGGTACCAAATCATCTGGTGAAAATAACAGAAAAATTCGTGTGAAATTAGATAGCTGCTCCTGCAAGTCAGACCTTAGCAAAGGTGTAGTCTCTAGTCAAACCTCTGTTTATGTGAATGAATGTCTGACCAGGATCAGACAAAGTCTCTTCTTTGAACTGCGTGGAGTCCGTAAAAATTCCATTGGATCAATTTAACATTTTTTTGTGCAAGATGGTAAAATTCTAGCTAAGAAGACTGACGCTGGGAAAACTTATGAAATAAACACTAAGGCACACCTCAGGTCTTTCCTCGATGGCTGTGGGATAACAGCCGAATAATCAGATTATAAATTATATATTTATTATTTATTTATATGTATACAAGAAGGTACATTGGGTTTGTGAGGAAACATAGCATGGTGTTAACATTTTTGTAAAGCCACTAGTACGCGTAGCATTTCGGGCAGGTCCTTAATCTAGCATATAATTTTAAGTAGGTAAATTCTACCAAAATTTATAAAGTGATAACATGTACATTGTAAGGGAAAAAATGAGATGAGGGAGATTAATAGGTATATTAAAGCACATCGGTAGCTCTGATTGATTGTATTGACAGCTTGAATGGTAATTTAACAAAGATTAATAGTTTCATCTAATAACCAAAGTGTACTATAGCTCTGGCCTTTCCTTTCAAAAAGTTTTTAATTTTATCATTTTAAGTTATTTTTTTTCTTCTTTCTTGTTTAACCCACTATTATGTTTATTGTTCATTTCCTCATTTGCAACTTACTGCATTATTATTTTGATCCTACTGTCTCAATACAGTAACCTTTTTATTACTTCACTTGTTTTTATTATATATGTGTATTTTAGTTACTTTAGTTCATTAATTATGCACCATATACCCCATCTTGTGGGCGGTATTGAAAAGGGTTACAGAGGCACATAATGGGCTCAGGGACTGAACCCCACAATTCATTTAGCAAAGTAAGTTACAATCTTGATGAGCAAGTTACAAAATTCAGTATAAGTCGTCATATCATCAATGGGTTCAAGATCGACCACAAGTGCAGTTTCTATATTATGGAACTGAAATATATGGAGAGCTAGTGACACAATTGATATGTTTGTCCTGCACAATGCTCCCCATCCACTGGGCAGCGGAGGATAGGTTACACCGCCCCTTATCCAGTGGGCAGCGGTGGATAGGTTACAGTCACTTAGTTACTACCTACAGTTAGCAATCAGGGGATATTTGGATAAAATTTCTAGCAGCAGATCCTTTTGAATGAAATATTGACACATTGCTGGAACATTGGTTATAGAGTTGCCTCTGAATTCACGTATTTTTTCGCACTCCGACACATAGTGACGGAGGGTGTGCGAATAATTTTGTTGACACAGTTTACATTTGGTCAGGTATACATCGGCAGATAATGAGAATTCTCAGAGATACTTGTAACCGAGTCTAAGCCGAGCAGTAGTAACATCTTGAATTCTGCTGATTTTATTGGTTAAACCATAGATGTGTGGCTCCTCTGGCATGATAGTAAGATGATAGATGGAGTTACTGGTGTCGATTTCACTTTGTCTCAGATCTACAACATTTTGTTAAAGTTCATGGTGTACTGCTGCTCTCAGATTGCTCATTGACAATCCAAGGTTACACTCAACGTCTCCTTTAAAGGCAGATTCTTTGGCTAACTTATCAGCTCTACCATGCATTCGGAAGCCAACATGAGATGGATTGCAAATGAAATGGACTCTGTTACCATCATTATTAATTTTGTTGTATTTGTGTCTAGCTTCGGACACGAGCATGTTACAGTTATGTCTTAAAGAGTTGAGAACATTTAAGAATGACAAATAGTCACTTACAATTAATGTATCAATTTTGGATACTTGTACACATTTCAGTGCAAGGAGCAAGACAAATAGTTCGGTCTGAAGGGTAGAGGCCCAGTTGTTTATCCGGACTCAAAATATAAGCCATCGCCCATTGTCAGTACAACTGCACTTCCAGCTGCACCAGTGGTGCGGTGTAGGGAACTATCAGTGAATATAATTTGAGAGAGAGAATGCTCTGTGGAGAGAGCATCAATATGACTTTAAGGCGTTGAGCTTTGCCTCAAGACGAAGCTTGGACAAAGCTCTAATTTGTTTCTTGGGTGCAAAGGGAGGGATTGAAATTGGAAAGGGTGTAATCTCCCACGGTGCAGGAAAGTGCCGTTGTTGTCTTGGTACAAATTATAATTCTGATATATTATGAGTTTAGTTCTAGTTTTAGTTATCCATCTGGAACAATACTGCCCTTCAATAAAGAAATTCTGGAGGGCTTCTGTGCAAGGGATAGGATGAGTTAGCCTAACCATTTTTAAACCAATATAACAGTTAATTTTTGTAACACGATCAACAACGCTCGTAATATTAAGTTCCTTTCTCATGATGTAACGGACCCGAGTCCAGCGTCCGAGCACGGAGCGGTGACGACAACGCCATCTGTGGGTCAGCTCCCGAAACCCCCTCCAAATGGACGACGCCATCTAGTAAGGACGAGATATACCGGCCACAGGGGCTGGTTTCCCGTCTTGATCAGCTAGTAACGTAGCCGTTGCTGACCTCTGGTGAGGTGACACTTAGACAGCAACGCCTTCTATGGAGTGGATAGGTGGGTGTTTGTGTCTAAGCCTGTAAGTGAGGTGCCCTAGGGTGTCCCTAGTATTGATGACGTGTCTGATTACAGAGTCGACCTGGGACTGCTGTATTAGACGATGGATCAGTCTACCCAAGGCAGCCATAGTCTCTCCACGTGTTTGCTGCAGAAGCTGTGAGTTGCTCCCGGAGGAACACTGCTGAGAGTGTTAACCTGCCTGTGACGTGGCAGAGTTGAGGAATCGTCGTACCCGGGGGTTGACTGGTGGAAGAGACTAGCCACTGTGGTGCTATAGAGAGGAGAGTGGTCAGCGGAATCACACGAGGCTCCTGCCTTGGGCTCGCAACCCTAGTATCGGTCGTGGAGTGGCCTACGCCACAGAGCTGATTGGAACCTGCCAGCTACAGGCTGGATTTGGGGTTGAAGGCTTCCACGACGGTGCACCCAGTGGGACTGTGATTTGGCTGGCCTGTGGCCAGGGTAGATTCGCCTAGAGAATCGAAGGATTCATCGTGGGCCACAAAGATGAGAACCAGGACTACTCATCGTGAGCACCGTGAAACATCCTGAGTCTTCGGAGGAAGACAAGTTATTGTACATAAGTGTAGTTATAGACCCAGCGAGTGACTGTGAGATATTTATTTATTGGTGGTGGTTATTATATATTTAAATCAGTGCATTTTTATCCCTTCCCTTTTAATTTTCTTGCGTTATTCAACACACCCCTTGAAAGCCACTACTAACTTGGGGCCGGATACCTAAACTCTTATAAGATCAGAGAAGAACCCAGTTGCGACCCAAGAGGGCCGTAACATAATTGGCATTCCCAGCGGGATCCGACCCCTTTTGTCAAGTATGTTTGACAGGGGTGGTGAAGTGGCGCAATCCCTGTAAATAATTCCCCCTGTGTGTAACTATTAGGACATTATATGTCCTGTGCGGTGCTCGGTGTGATTCAGTGCAATATTGTAGAGTGCGGTGCTCATTGTGATTAAGTGCAATATTGCGTAGTGCGGTGCCCGGTGTAATTACGTGCAATATTGGCAAGTGCGGTGTTTGGTGCGACGAAGTGCAATATTAACGTAGAACAGTGCTCGGTGCGTTAAGTGCTAAAGTGAAGCGGTGTGTTAAGTGCTAGTGTTCCATCTCAGTGACAATGGCAGAAAAAGCGACCATCGACGATCTGGACGACGTTCAGGTCTTTCTGAACAAGGAGGACTGTCTTGCCAGATTGAAATATCTGGGGAAAGAGGAACTTGTATTAGTGAGTGCCTACCTGGAGATCAAGATGGACGATTTTGTGTGGTGATTTCCAGTGATTTCCGTGTGGAGATCTTGTCCAAGGTTCACCGGCATTTGAAGGCCGAGGAGAAACAGGAAAGCGAGGCACAAATTACAAAAGAAAGAGAGGAAATAGCTTCCACTGAAAAGGAAGATAAGGCCAGTAACATTGACAGCGATGCAGGTGAGCTGAATATTAGCTTTCTAACTGTCAAAATGCGTGCCTTGGAAATAAATCGCGAGATAGAATGGAAGAAATTAGAAATAGAACGAGAATTGAAAGATAAAGAATTAGAGATGAGGCGTTTAGAACTAGAAAGAGAAGAAAGAAGAGAAGAGCGAGAAAGAGAAGAGAAACGAGAAAGAGAAGAACGAGAAAGAGAAAGAGAAGAGCGAGACAGGCAAGAACGACGAGACAGAGAGGAAAAAGAGAGACAACATGAGCTAGAAGTATTGCGATTAGGTGGTAGGAGGCAAACAACGGACACAAGTATTTTTGATCCGGTAAGGAACATCAAAATGGTCCCGAATTTCAACGTGAAGGAAGTTTCGAAGTTCTTCGCAGCCTTCGAGAAAGTCGCAGCCTCTTTGGAGTGGTCAAAGGAGAATTGGGCCATCATGATACAGTCCGTTCTGACTGGGAAGGCCCAAATCGCCTACTCCACGTTGTCCGTTGATGTCTCAGGCGATTATGACAAGGTGAAGAAGGTCGTGCTCCTGGAGTACCAATTGGTACCTGAGGCGTACAGGCAGAAGTTCAGAAACCTGAAAAAGACCTCAGAGCACACTTTCACCGAATTCGCGACCATCAAGGAGCGGCTTTTCCAAGAATGGTGTGCCTCTCGGAAGGTGGAGACCAAAGAAGACCTCGAGCAGCTCATACTGTTAGAGGACTTCAAAGACTGTCTGTCTGGAGATCTGAAGACGTACTTAGAGAAACAGCAGGTAGAAACCTTGAGTGCGGCAGCCACCATGGCTGAGGAATACATCTTAACGCATAGGCCTTCTGCTAAGTATGTCCCGAGGAATTACCCATGCCAGTTTGACAAACCTCATCAGGAAGAAGAGAGACCCGTCCCACAAAGCGCTATGAAGACGTCCCCAAGTAGCCCCCGAAGGACCAGTCCTACCAGTCCGAAACACCGGAGTCTGAGGAGGAATATGGTGTGTTGGACTTGTGGGCAGAAAGGGCATGTAGCTGCTATGTGCCGAGGCAGAAGAGGTAGCGGCTCATGTAGGGAGGTGATGTTGATGAGCTGTGTGGCACCACCAGTAGGAAGTCAGTCTATGACTAGTCAGGAAGAACCAGGATTGTTTTCCCCTCACACTTCAGGCGGGTATGTAACGAGTGATCTTACTGGTAGATCAGTTGTAGTGCTCAGAGATAGTGGAGCAGCCCAGTCCCTGATCGTGAGAAACTCGTTACCCGAGTGAGTGAGTGTGGATGGGAGACAAAAGGTTGTCCTGGTTGGGTTTCCTAGGACGCAGTATGTCGCCCCCTTAGTGCCGGTACATCTAGACTCGCCTTACTTCAGCGGCACATGTTCGTTGGCAGTAGTCGATACCCTACCTATAGCTGGGATTGACGTGATACTAGCCAACGACTTGGTGACAGATTGGAGCAACAATCATCCCAAGGTCGCAGACGAGTCAGCCGGAACAGCAAGGTCTGAGGTACCAGCGGGCAGTGGTAATGTCCAGGTACAGACAGACCCGGAATTAGATGACATGTTTAATCCTTCCTCTCACCCACAGATTGACGGTATTCTAGCAGTCTTCTGATTCTTCTCCCAACAAGGAACATGAGGTTAAGGAGCCAGAAGCGACTGAGCAAGGCCTCGTGTACAAACACCCACGGATACCCCAGAGTCTGGAGTGAAGGCACCTGAGTACTTGCGGTATGGCAAAGTACCACGTTCATTGAACCGGCCAGAGATTCCCCAGACGTCGGAGGTATGTGAGGTATGTGTGAAGGTTCTAGTGCCCTCTTCGGTCCAAACCAGGCTGATGGATATAGCTGGCTATGGACATTACAGGCTCATGAAACTTGTCCCTAAGTTAACCAAATGTTTCCTAGCGGTATTTTTTGTTCTTATGTGTGTTCTCAGTAAGGACCAGTGGACGACCCGACGGATGGTGGCTCCCATGAACATCGTGAAGAGATCCCAGGGATTAGAGACGTGCACTGTGAGTGTTGCAGTCAGAGAAGGGACCTGGAAGGTGATGGTAGATACAGGAGGTATGAAAAATGACATTATGAGTGACTGTTTCCGGCAGGTTGACACCCCCCCCCCCCCGCGTGATTGCTGAGCCTAGATGCAGCGTTATACGGAACGTTGGTCGACCTGACGGTGGCAGAGCGAATACCATCTTCAATGTACGAATAGCCCTGTTGGGACTAGGAGTGGACCAAGTAGAGGCGTAAGCTGTAAGTACTGACTTACCCACTGTCGCTGTCACTCTAAATTATCAGACCCCTGTATTCCAGGTTCCCGTCTCCCTGAAGGACTACCGGACCAGTACCAGAAATGCCGTCTGTGACCAGCCATCATCGGTGCCACGACACAGGGAAGTGTCGAGTCGCCCCAGATCGTGTCTATACCGATCCTTACTCGAGATACGTAAGACAATTATGCTTCTGTTTGACATCTCAGTGAAGGTGTGGAAAATCACATCAGGCAGGTCATTGCCTTCAATCTTCAAGTTTCCTTTGTGCCAGGGTTTCTCACTAGGACAGTTTTGCAGACGAGACTTCCTCGTCACTCCAGTCCATCGTTTACGTGAGTCTGTTTGGAGTGGTGCCCACACACTAATTTGGTTTGTTTCCTCTTCTATAGAAACCCAAACCAAATTCTTTTTGGTGGAGAGGTGTTACGGACCCGAGTCCAGCGCCCGAGCATGGAGTGGTGACGACGACGCCATCTGTGGGACAGCTCCCGAAACCCCCTCCAAATGGACGATGCCATCTAGTGAGGACGAGATATACCGGCCACAGGGGCTGGTTTCCCGTCTTGATCAGCTAGTAATGTAGCCGTTGCTGACCTCTGGTGAGGTGACGCTTAGACAGCAACGCCATCTATGGAGTGGATAGGTGGGCGTTTGTGTCTAAGCCTGTAAGTGAGGTGCCCTAGGGTGTCCCTAGTACTGATGACGTGACTGATTACAGAGTCGACCTGGGACTGCTGTATTGGACGATGGATCAGTCTACCCAAGGCAGCCATAGTCTCTCCACGTGTTTGCTGCAAAAGCTGTGAGTTGCTCCCGGAGGAACACTGCTGAGAGTGTTAACCTGCCTGTGACGTGGCAGAGTTGAGGAATCGTCGTACCCGGGGGTTGACTGGTGGAAGAGACTAGCCACTGTGGTGCTATAGAGAAGAGAGTGATCAGCGGAATCACACGAGGCTCCTGCCTAGGGCTCGCAACCCTAGTATCGGTCGTGGAGTGGCCTACGCCGCGGAGCTGATTGGAACCTGCCAGCTACAGGCTGGATTTAGGGTTGAAGGCCTCCACAACGGTGCACCCAGTGGGACTGTGATTTGCCTGGCCTGTAGCCAGGGTAGATTCGCCTAGAGAATCGAAGGATTCATCGTGGGCCACAAAGAAGAGAACCAGGGCTACTCATCGTGAGCACCGTGAAACATCCTGAGTCTTCGGTGGAAGACAAGTTATTGTACATAAGTGTAGTTATAGACCCAGCGAGTGACTGTGAGATATTTATTTATTGGTGGTGGTAATTATATATTTAAATTAGTGCATTTTTATCCCTTCCCCTTTAATTTACTTGCGTTACAAAACACACCCCTTGAAAGCCACTACTAACTTGGGGCCGGATACCTAAACTCTAATAAGATCAGAGAAGAACCCAGTTTCGACCCAATAGGGCCGTAACACATGATAAGTATCTTTGTGGTACGAGGGCACCCAAGGATTATCCTCAAGGCTTCGTTCTGCAATTTTTCAAGCCCTCCAAGCTGTTTTTCAGGCATCAAAACAAGCAGAGGTGCAGCCTAATCCACTAAAGATCTGATGTCTGCAAGGTACATCATTTTGACAATTCTGACATTGGCACCATAGCCTGAGTGATAACCTGCAACAGCCTTGAGAGCTCGGAGCCTCTCTTTATACTGACGACAGAGTCTGAATACATCAGGACCATACAGTGGCACCTCAAGGCCAAGGTATTTGAATCTGTTTACATTGTCAAGCTGGGAGCGATCAGACAGTTGCATCTTGCGAACAGCTCCTCCCTGCCTGGGTGGGCGGCGATTTAGTATCTTTGTTTTTTTCTGCTGAAATGAGTCTAATACAGAGTTAAGAGTGTTCTGCGTGTTAGCATACCCAGTGGTGTATATAATTATATCATCAGCTTAGCTAATGATGTGGACGTTGGGTTTGCTCGGTACAGAGTTTAACAGCGTGTTTATTAAGATATTAAATAAGGTAGGACTGAGGACACCTCCCTGCGGGGTACCTAGTTCGAAGTCTCTTGTTACACTCCTATGCCTCTGGAAAAAATACAGATGACTTCCTGCTGAATTAGTAACCCCTGATCCAAGAAAGAAGCCGACCACCAATATTCAATCTTGCAAGCTCACTCAAGATAACATGTTGATTTGATATCAAAGGCAGACTTGAGATCCAGGAAGGTGGTATATGACTTTTCAGTGTGCAGGGTAAGAAAGGTGGTGATGCAATGATGCACACTCCTTCAATGCATGAAGCCATATATCTGGGGGGGATAGCACGGTTCTTATTCTATGGAGGAGACGGTTTAGGACCATTCTCTCGAATGTTTTGCAAATGCAGCTAGTAAGGGAAATTGGGTGGAAAGCATTTTCTTGGTTTGTCTTGGGAATTGGAATTATTATACTGTTAGTCCAAGAGATAGGAAGTTCCCCAGTAACATAGCTCATATTATACAGCTCAAGAAGGGGATTCCCTGGTATTAAAGGAAGCAGAGGCAATATGTCTTAAGTGATACCATCCTCACCGGGGATGTGGCTTTACCTTCGTTTAGGGCCGTGAGTACTTCAAACTCAGTAAATGGCACATTGCATTCATCTTCCTTGTGGAGCATGAAGTCAACGAGCCTTTCTCGATCTCCATAACCAGCATTTAATCTGAATTGTGTGGGGGAAGAACCACTTCCAGAACCAGGAAGTGGCCACTCTACATCATGGGCAGGTTCACCACTGGCAGAACTGGGGAGTGTCCACTCTACATCAGGGGCAGTCTGCCACAGTCAAGGTGCCATGTTTGAACACCTCTCCTGCCAGAGTCAACGTGCCAGACTTGAACATCACTCCTGCCACAGTCAAGGTGCCAGGCTTAAACACTGCTCCGGCAACAGTCAAGGTGCCAGGTTTAAACACTGATCCTGCAACAGTCAAGGTCCCAGGCTTGAACACCACTTCTGTCACAGTCAAGGTGCCATGCTTGAACACTGCTCCTGCCACAGTCAAGGTGCCAAGCTTGAACACCTCTCCTGCCAGAGTCCACGTGCCAGACTTGAACATCACTCCTGCCACAGTCAAGGTGCCAGGCATAAACACTGCTCCTGCCACAGTCAAGGTGCCATGCTTGAACACCTCTCCTGCCAGAGACCACGTGCCAGACTTGAACATCACTCCTGCCACAGTCAAGGTGCCAGGCTTAAACACTGATCCTGCAACAGTTAAGGTCCCAGGCTTGAACACCACTCCTGTCACAGTCAAGGTGCCATGCTTGAACACTGCTCCTGCCACAGTCAAGGTGCCATGCTTGAACACCACTCCTGACACAATCAAGTTGCCAGGCTTGAACACTGCCCCTGCCACAGTCAAAGTGCCAGAATTGAACACTACTCCTGCCACAGTCAAGGTGCCAAGCTTGAACACCTCTCCTGCCACAGTCAAGGTGCCAGGCTTGAACACCACTCCTGCCACAGTCAAGGTGCCAGGCTTGAACGCCGCTACTGCCACAGTCATGGTGCCATGCTTGAACACTGCTCCTGCCACAGTCAAGGTGCCAGGCTTGAACACCGCTCCTGCCACAGTCAAGGTGCCATGCTTGAACACTGCTCCTGCCACAGTCAAGGTGCCAGGCTTGAACACCGCTCCTGCCACAGTCAAGGTGCCATGCTTGAACACTGCTCCTGCCACAGTCAAGGTGCCAGGCTTGAACACCTCTCCTGCCACAGTCAATGTGCCAGGCTTGAACACCACTCCTGCCACAGTCAAGTTGCCAGGCTTGAACACCACTCCTGCCACAGTCAGGGTGCCATGCTTGAACACCACTCCTGCCACAGTCAAGTTGCCAGGGTTGAACACTGCTCCTGCCACAGTCAAGGGGTCATGCTTGAATACCACACCTGCGACGGTCAAGGTGCCAGGATTGAACACCACTCCTGCCAGTCAAGTTGCCAGGCTTGAACACTGCTCCTGCCACAGTCAAGGGGCCCATGCTTGAACACTGCTCCTGCCACAGTCAAGGTGCCATTCTTGAACACTGCTCCTGCCACAGTCAAGGTGCCAGGCTTGAACACCACTCCTGCCACAGTCAAGGTGCCAGGCATGAACACTACTCCTGCCACAGTCAAGGTGCTAGGCATGAACACCACTCCGGCAACAGTCAAGGTGCCAGGCTTGAACACCACTCATGTCACTGTCAAGGTGCCGGGCTTGAACACTGCTCCTGCCACAGTCAAGGTGCCATGCTTGAACACTGCTCCAGCCACAGTCAAGGTGCCAGGCTTGAACACCGCTCCTGCCACAGTCAAGGTGCCAGGTTTGAACACTGCTCCTGCCAGAGTCAAGGTGCCATGCTTGAACACTGCTCCGGCTACAGTCAAGGTGCCAGGCTAGAACACTGCTCATGCCACAGTCAAGATGCCAGGCTTGAACACCGCTCCTGCCACAGTCTAGGTGCCAGGCTAGAACACTGCTCCTGCCACAGTAAAGGTGCCAGGCTTGAACACCACTCCTGCGACAGTCAAGGTGCCATGCTTGAACACTGCTCCTGCCACAGTCAAGGTGCCAGGCTTGAACACCACTCCTGCCACAGTCAAGGTGCCAAGCTTGAACACCGCTCCTGCCACAGTCAAGGTGCCAGGCTTGAACACTGCTCCTGCCACAGTCAAGGTGCCAGGCTTGAACACCACTCCTGCCACAGTCAAGGTGCCAGGCTTGAACACCACTCCGGCCACGGTCAAGGTGTCATGCTTGAACAATGCTCCTGCCACAGTCAAGGTGCCTGGCTTGAACACTGCTCCTGCCACAGTCAAGGTGCTAGGCTTGAACACTGCTTCTGCCACAGTCAAGGTGCCAGGCTTGAACACTTCTCCTGCCACAGTCAAGGTGCCAGGCTTGAACACTGCTCCTGCCACAGTCAAGGTGCCAGGCTTGAACACCACTCCTGCGACAGTCAAGGTGCCATGCTTGAACACTGCTCCTACCAGAGTCAAGGTGCCAGGCTTGAACACCACTCCTAAGACAGTCAAGGTACCTGGCTTGAACACCACTCCTACAACAGTCAAGGTGGCAGGCTTGAACACTGCTCCTGCCACAGTCAAGGTGCCAGGCTTGAACACCACTCTTGCCACAGTCAAGGTGTCATGCTTGAACACCACTCCTGCCACGGTCAAGGTGTTATGCTTGAACACCACTCCTGCACAGTCAAGGTGCCAGGCTTGAACACCACTCCTGCCACAGTCAAGGTGCCAGGCTTGAACACTGATCGTGCCACAGTCAAGGTGCCATGCTTGAACACCGCTCCTGCCACAGTCAAGGTGCCATGCTTGAACACCACTCCCGCCACAGTCAAGTTGCCAGGCTTGAATACTGCTTGTGCCTCAGTCAAGGTGCCATGCTTGAACACTGCTCCTGCCACAGTCAAGGTGCCAGGCTTGAACACCACTCCTGCCACAGTCAAGGTGCCAGGCTTGAACACTGCTCCTGCCACAGTCAAGGTGCCAGGCTTGAACACCACTCCTGCCACAGTCAAGGTGCCAGGCTTGAACACCACTCCTGCCACGTTCAAGGTGTCATGCTTGAACAATGCTCCTGCCACAGTCAAGGTGCTAGGCTTGAACACTGCTCCTGCCACAGTCAAGGTGCCAGGCTTGAACACTGCTTCTGCCACAGTCAAGGTGCCAGGCTTGAACACTGCTCCTGCGACAGTCAAGGTTCCAGGCTTGAACACTGCTTCTGCCACAGTCAAGG
Source organism: Procambarus clarkii (assembly GCF_040958095.1). Taxonomy (NCBI): domain Eukaryota; kingdom Metazoa; phylum Arthropoda; class Malacostraca; order Decapoda; family Cambaridae; genus Procambarus; species Procambarus clarkii. The sequence continues at coordinate 6,037,602 of NC_091219.1, forward strand.
TGCCAGGCTTGAACACTGCTCCTGCCACAGTCAAGGTGACAGGCTTGAACACCACTCCTGCCACAGTCAAGGTGCCAGGCTTGAACACCACTCCTGCCACAGTCAAGGTGCCATGCTTGAACACCACTTCTGCGACAGTCAAGGTGCCATGCTTGAACACCGCTCCTGCCACTGTCAAGGTGCCATGCTTGAACACCACTCCTGCCACAGTCAAGTTGCCAGGCTTGAATACTGCTTGTGCCTCAGTCAAGGTGCCATGCTTGAACACTGCTCCTGCCACAGTCAAGGTGCCAGGCTTGAACACCACTCCTGCCACAGTCAAGGTGCCTAGCTTGAACACCGCTCCTGCCACAGTCAAGGTGCCAGGCTTGAACACTGCTCCTGCCACAGTCAAGGTGCCAGGCTTGAACACCACTCCTGCCACAGTCAAGGTGCCAGGCTTGAACACCACTCCTGCCACGTTCAAGGTGTCATGCTTGAACAATGCTCCTGCCACAGTCAAGGTGCTAGGCTTGAACACTGCTCCTGCCACAGTCAAGGTGCCAGGCTTGAACACTGCTTCTGCCACAGTCAAGGTGCCAGGCTTGAACACTGCTCCTGCGACAGTCAAGGTTCCAGGCTTGAACACTGCTTCTGCCACAGTCAAGGTGCCAGGCTTGAACACTGCTCCTGCCACTGTCAAGGTGACAGGCTTGAACACCACTCCTGCGACAGTCAAGGTGCCAGGCTTGAACGCTGCTCCTACCAGAGTCAAGGTGCCAGGCTTGAACACTGCTCCTGCCACAGTCAAGGTGCCAGGCTTGAACACCACTCCTGCCAGAGTCAAGGTGCCATGCTTGAACACCACTTCTGCGACAGTCAATGTGCCAGGCTTGAACACCCCTCCTGCCACAGTCAAGGTGCCAGGCTTGAACACCACTCCTGCCAGAGTCAAGGTGCCAGGCTTGAACACTGTTCCTGCCACAGTCAAGGTGCCTGGCTTGAACACCACTCCTGCCACAGTCAAGGTGTCATGCTTGAACACCACTCCTGCCACGGTCTAGGTGCCAGGCTTGAACACCACTCCTGCCACAGTCAAGGTGCCTGGCTTGAACACCACTCCTGCCACAGTCAAGGTGTCATGCTTGAACACCACTCCTGCCACGGTCAAGGTGCCAGGCTTGAACACCACTCCTGCCACAGTCAAGGTGCCAGGCTTGAACACTACTTCTGCCACAGTCAAGGTGCCAGGCGTGAACACTGCTCGTGCCACAGTCAAGGTGCCATGCTTGAACACCGTTCCTGCTACAGTCAAGGTGCCAGGCTTGAACACTGTTCCTGCCACAGTCAAGGTGCCTGGCTTGAACACCACTCCTGCCACAGTCAAGGTGTCATGCTTGAACACCACTCCTGCCACGGTCAAGGTGCCAGGCTTGAACACCACTCCTGCCACAGTCAAGGTGCCTGGCTTGAACACCACTCCTGCCACAGTCAAGGTGTCATGCTTGAACACCACTCCTGCCACGGTCAAGGTGCCAGGCTTGAACACCACTCCTGCCACAGTCAAGGTGCCAGGCTTGAACACTACTTCTGCCACAGTCAAGGTGCCAGGCGTGAACACTGCTCGTGCCACAGTCAAGGTGCCATCCTTGAACACCGTTCCTGCTACAGTCAAGGTGCCATGCTTGAACACCACTCCTGCCACAGTCAAGTTGCCAGGCTTGAATACTGCTTGTGCCTCAGTCAAGGTGCCAGGCTTGAGCACTGCTCCTGCCACAGTCAAGGTGCCAGGCTTGAACACCACTCCTGCCACAGTCAAGGTGCCAGGCTTGAACACTGCTCCTGCCAGAGTCAAGGTGCCATGCTTGAACACCGCTCCTGCCACAGTCAAGGTGCCAGGCTTGAACACCACTCCTGCCACTGTCAAGTTGCCAGGCTTGAACACCACTCCTGCCATAGTCAAGGTACCATTCTTGAGCACCGCTCCTGCCACAGTTTATGCATTTTTCACTTACTGGGTGCAGCTCATTTATGACTTTAAAACACACCTCAGATTTATGAATTTCACTACGCACGGCACAAAAATAGATTTGCTTGAGCAGTACCTGGCCACGTGACGTCCCCAGCGTTGACACTTGTAACACCTACGAGGGGCATGGTTGTAGAGTGCTATGTTATAGTGCCGACCTAAAGCTGTTCCAGAGTAAATTCTATTTGGTATAGGCATGGCACCTTTCCATGTGGCAGCTATGAGGCCATATCTCAGACGTTTAGGGTTTACAACATTTTTATCACAGAGATATACAGGCTAAATATGTTTATTAACATTGAATATGGCAATGGTTACTTTTGGACACCTTGGTACTGCATTTTTCATCTTAATACTTGTAAACTGGGTGTTTAGCAACACATTTACAAAAGCACTGTCGTTTGTAACGCAGACATAGTTACTTTTATCTCTAGGAAACTTAATGACCATGTCATTATATGTCGCAGAGGCTTCACAACCACTGCACTTTTCCCTCTACTGTTGTTCCCAGAGAAAAATCTAGCCGTAAACTTTGGCAGCAGCCGAATTGGGTGTGTTAGATCGTGCCGTTCTCGAATGCTTACGTCGCTGACTTTTACTCATTTGCACCTTGTAACCTTCATCATATGCACCGCCCTCTGATGTGTCGTGGGTCATCACTGAGGAGATCGCACCATCATTAAAGAACAATTGATGAGCATATGGTGGTCCCCAAAGTCACTATCTGGCAACGGTGATGTGCTGCCCGGCATCTCGCCCATGACAGTTGCCATGACGTCAAAAACATAACATCTATATGCAGGGTACTAAGGTGCACTCGCCCCACAGTGAACCACAAAGCAGCACACCAGTAGATGGCCTATTCATAGGGTGGAAGGGGCCGCGAACCATCAAACAAGATCAGCAGAAATAAATCGGCCAGCCTGCATATATGAGGCTCCACTATTTTCAAGGTCAGAGCGTACTTGCAGGTCCGCAAGCTAAATTTTAAGTTAGTGGCATACGCATAAATACCTGGAGTCTGCTCAATACTCACAACAAAATTGAAATACGCAGTCAACACACCGTAGTTCTTGAGAGATGTGCAATAAGCATGTTGATCATGAAGGCGTTCCTGGCACCATATCCTCCTTTCCTGGCCGGGCGAGGAGCTAGGCCTAACACAGCTATAGTTGGTGCCACACCAATGCCCAATATTCCAACAGCTCCTTTGCTAATCTAAAAAGTTTTTGTAATTAAAGTTTTTAACCCCCCTCAATCGTCAGAGCACTACTTCACATCAACTAATGTAGAAGTGGGAGAGTTAAGGCATCACTCAAAGTATCTACACTGAAAAAGGCTGCATTGTTTCATGATCACTAGCGTCTCCGATCAAAGAAAAAGGCAATCACGGCTCAGCGGTTGTATGGCGCAAGAGCTATTTTCGGGTACCTGATATGTTTGGTTTAGGCCCAATAGGTGTGTGAGGAGGAGAGGCGTCCTTTCGCAGACCAGCAACAAGGCTACAAATGTCACTTTTAATTTACCAGTGCAGGTGATAACCAAGTTTCAGACCCACCTGGTGTGTATGTGTGCCCCAGATTAGCTATTAAGCTTCGTAAATGCAGCAAGTCCAATTCCATCGTCAACGAGCGTCAACGCCGGAGAGGACACCACAAACGTCCATCCCCTACGCCGCCTAAGCCTACACTTTCTCAGTAGAAAAAAGAAAGATCCTGAACCGACGCCCACGCAGACGGGGTGGGGCTGTTCGCAAGATGCAGCTGTGTGGATTCTCTGCTCCATTATGTAACCAGATACAACTTCCTTGGTCTTGAGGTCCCACTGTACAGCAGTGTTGTAGCCAGACTGGGTCGCCAATGTAGAGAGAGGCTATGTGCTCTCAAGGCTGTGGCAGGTTACCATCCAAGATATGATGCAAATGTGAGAATTAGCAAAATGATGTATTTCTCATATATTAGATCTCCAATCGATTGTTGCATCTATGCTTGCTTTAGTACCTTAGAAAATGCTTGTAGGGTTCGAAAAGATGCAAAACGTAGCCATGAGGATTATCCTCGGATGCCCCCGTACAACTATATCACAAAACACGAGGAAGGAACTGAATATTTCATGTGTGTAAGTCATCGTGGCACTGAAATTAATGCATTAATTGGTATCAAGATACTTAGGCTAACCCACTCTAACCCCTGCACTGAAGCCCTCCAAGCCTTCTTTTTTGAAGGTCAGCATCCCTCCAAATGTATTGCCAAAACCGCCACTGTGCTCAGCTTGTATTATATTCATCACCTCTACCAAGATAGACAAGAACTACACTTTCCTGCCCAATGGGAGACTACAGCTTTCCAAATTACTGCCCCCCCCCCTTTCCCACCCAAGAAGCTGATTAAAGAACAAGCCTTGCTTCCACAAGAAGCAAAGTTCAATGCTAAGCGATGCATTGGTCAGTGAGTGCTCTCTTTTCCAAATTATTTATACTGATGGCTCCTTGCAACAGTCTCATGGTGCAGCTGGAAGTGCAGTTGTTGTGACAGCGAGAGATGGTTTCTTCTCCCATGAGTGTGGAGCGCATCTAAGTAACTGGGCCTCCACTCTTCAAACACAATTGGTTGCCATAATTTTTGCACTCGAGCACGTATATGAATCCAAAGTTGACACGCTAATTTTAAGTGACTCCTTGTCATCCTCGACTGCCCTCTGCTCCTCAAGGCATAACTGTGACTTGAATATAATTGAAGCTAGACACAAATATGGTGAAATAATCAATGATGGAGCCTGAGTTTGTCTCCTGTGGATTCCTTCCCATATTGGTCTCCGAATGCATGATACAACTGATGCGTTAGCCAAGACTTTTGCTCATAACAAGGAATTGATTACAATCTTGGACTGTCTTTGAGCAGCCTGAGGGCAGTAATATTCCGGGAACATCAACAAAATTTCGTTGACTTGATGTAAAATGAAATTCACACCATTAATCATCATTCTATTATGCAGGAAGAACCGCACGAGCGAACCAGAACCGAACCAGCGTCTATGGATCATTTAATAAGGTTAGCAGACCTCTAGATGTTACCACTGCTAGGCTTAGGCTCGGCTACAAGCACCACTGGGAGTTTCTAACATCTGCAGATGTAAATTTGACTAAATGTAAGCTCTGTCAGCAGAACTACTCGCATATATTGCGTCATTATATAATGGAATGAAAAAATTGCGGAATTCAGAGAAAACACCATCAATGGAGTCCAAGAAATGTGTAAGTACTTCATTCATAGTGATGTACTTCCGGAAATCTTAGCGAAATATGCAAATTAATGCATGCATATGGTATACATGGTATGCATATGATATGTATATGGCATGCGTATGGTATGCATGGTATACAGATAAATTGGGAGCAAATAAACCAAGACTTCACAGAAATAAGCTGGGAAGAACAGCTAGAAAATAAAAACCTGAACCAGTGCCTGAAAAATATAAGCTCAGTAGGACTAAATATGCTACCACTAATAAGAAATATGCTCAAACTGCATACCCCTAAGAAAAAAGAGGAAGAGATGCAGATTGGAACGAGAACTTCGTTCCCTCTATAGGCGAAGAAAACGAATCGCGGAACAACTTGAGAGTCGCACCCTATCAAGAACGGCGAAGAAGGTTAGGTAGAGAAACTAAAACAATTAAACTAAAGCTACAAGAATCATACAAAACTCAGGAGAGGCAAAGAGAGCAAAAGGCCATCAGTGAAAAAGAAAATAATCCTAAATACGTTTTCTCCTATGCAAAATCAAGATCAAAAACCACATCTAGTATCGGGTTCTTGCGAAAGGGAGATGGAACTTTCATAGACGACAACAAAGAAATGAGCGAGATACTGAGGAAGCAGTACGACTCTGTTTTCAGCGAGCCACTAAACACACTAAAGATTGATAACCCAGGCAAAATAACACACTGATATATATATATATATATATATATATATATATATATATATATATATATATATATATATATATATATATATATATATATATATATATATATATATATATATATATATATAATGTCATACCTAATAGCCAGAACGCGCTTCTCAGCCAACTATGCAAGGCCCGATTTGCCTAATAAGCCAAGTTTTCATGAATTAATGTTTTTTCGACTACCTAACCTAACTTTTTTGGCTACCTAACCTAACCTATCCTATAAAAATAGGTTAGGTTAGGTAGAGTTGGGTAGGTTCGGTCATATATCTACGTTAATTTTAACTCCAATAAAAAAAAAATTAACCTCATACATAATGAAATGGGTAGCTTTATCATTTCATAAGAAAAAAGTTAGAGAAAATATATTAATTCAGGAAAACTTGGCTTATTAGGCAAATCGGGCCTTGCATAGTAGGCTGAGAAGTGCGTTCTGGCTATTAGGTATGACATTATATATATATATATGTGTGTATATCACGAAAATAAACACGTGATTAAGAATGTGACAATGTCAGACCACGGAGGAAAAATGAAAGAAAATTTCCTTAAGTACTTTCGTATATTAAATACATCTTCAGGTGACCTTCTGAAGATGTATTTAATATACGAAAGTACTTAAGGAAATTTCCTGTTTCATTTTTCCTCCGTGGTCTGACATTGTCATATATATATATATATATATATATATATATATATATATATATATATATATATATAGAGTGTATTACACTTATTTGTATAATTTGCACGACGTTTCGAACCTCCATGGTTCATTCTCAAGTGAACAGATCTTACAATACTAGTTGATTTTATACCCGCATTAGGTCAGGTGATAATACAATGAAGGTGAAATCATGGGGGGATAAATAAGGGATAAACATAGGGGCTGCAGAAGGCTTATTGGCCCATACGAGGCATCTCCTATCTAAACACAAAGATTAATCCAGTGTAATTGGCCTGTTATGTTGGACATTGTCTTCTGTGTTGGCATCGATATGTTCTTGTCTTGTCCTTACTCTCATGGTGGGTAGAGTAAATAGTTCCGTGATTTGGGTGTTCATGGTAGGTCGCTCTATTCTTATGTGAATTGCCTCAAGAATTTGTAATCTTCTTGAATCTTGGGTTTTGTCTATTATGCAAGTATTCTTGTTCAACATTTCTCTTGTTAGAGTAATGTCATGGGCTTGTCTCATGTGATTCCTTGGGGCACCAGATTGAAGATGGCATGTCAAACGCCTCGTCAGCTTGGTCGACGTCATACCTATGTACTTACATTGAAGGTTACATCCTTCGTGGGGGCAAGTGTACATGTATACAACGCTTGACTGCTGTAGAGGGTTCTCCGTCGGCTTCGGGCTGTTTTTGATAAGGAGTTCGGAAGTCTTCTTGGTTTTGTAGAATATTATCAGGTTTATGTTTTGGTTAGGAGTAGTGCTTTTTACTCCTTTACGGATTATTTCTTTCATTATTCTTTCCTCTTTTATATGTTCACTGTGCATGGTTGATTTGTAATATAATTTTATTGGGGGTGTTGTGGTTTCTGTTCTAGGTTCTGAATTATACCAACGGTCCAAGTGTCTTCTTATAGCAGCGTTTATTTCCGCGTTGCTATATCCGTTGTTCACCAATACCTGAGTTACTCTTTCAAACTCTCTACTCACGTTGCTCCATTCAGAGCAGTGGGTAAGCGCTCGACGAATATAAGCATTGAGAACACTGGCTTTGTATCTTTGGGGGCACTCACTTCTACCGTTCAGGCATAATCCTATGTTGGTGGGCTTGGTATATACGTTGGTGCTTAAAGAGGTTCCTGTTTTTGTTATTAGTACATCCAAGAATGGCAGACTGTTATTTTCACTATTTTCATGTGTAAATCGGAGTACTGACTCTCTCTCTAGGTGTCTTTTTAGGTCAATTAGTTCATCTGAGTCTTTTACTATTACGAATATGTCATCTACATAACGGCAGTATACAGTTGGTTTTTGTCTGCTACTGAAGACCCTATCTTCGATGGTTAACCATCGAAGATAGGGTCTTCAGTACCATGAACACCCAAATCACGGAACTATTTACTCTACCCACCATGAGAATAAGGACAAGACAAGAACATATCGATGCCAACACAGAAGACAATGTCCAACATAACAGGCCAATTACACTGGATTAATCTTTGTGTTTAGATAGGAGATGCCTCGTATGGGCCAATAAGCCTTCTGCAGCCCCTATGTTTATCCCTTATGTATCCCCCCATGTTTTCACCTTCATTGTATTATCACCTGACCTAATGCGGGTATAAAATCAACTAGTATTGTAAGATCTGTTCACTTGAGAATGAACCATGGAGGTTCGAAACGTCGTGCAAATTATACAAATAAGTGTAATACACTCTATAGTAAATCACTTCTTTTCTTCACCTTAAAAGTACGAAAATGAGTTTTGGAGAACTCCTATTTCAATTAAGCCCTGATGCTAAGAAAATAGTTAGAGGGATAGAAGCCCTAAACCAGAAAATAATAAATACAGAATATGCGGTCTTATTCAATGAAACATGTTTGAAAGAAAACCTGCTGCCAGTATACACCAATATATATATATATATATATATATATATATATATATATATATATATATATATATATATATATATATATATATATATATATATATATATATATATATATATATATATATATATATATATATATATATATATATATATATATATATATATATATATACAGTATATATATATATATATATATATATATATATATATATATATATATGTATATATATATACAATATATATATAAAAATATATATATATATATATATATATATATATATATATATATATATATATATATATATATATATATATATATATATATACAGTATATATATATATATGTCGTACCTAGTAGCCAGAACTCACTTTTCAGCCTACAATGCAAGGCCCGATTTGCCTAATAAGCCAAGTTTTCATGAATTAATATATTTTATCTAATTTTTTTCTTATGAAATGATAAAGCAACCCATATCATTATGTAAGAGGTCAATTTTTTTTATTGGAGTTAAAATTAACGTAGATATATGACCGAACCTAACCAACCCTACCTAACCTAACCTAAACTATCTTTATAGGTTAGGTTTGGTTAGGTAGCCGAAAAAGTTAGGTTAGGTTAGGTTAGGTAGGTTAGGTAGTCGAAAAGCAATTAATTCATGAAAACTTGGCTTATTAGGCAAATCGGGCCTTGCCTACTAGGCTCAGAAGTGAGTTCTGGCTACTAGGTACGACATATATATATATATATATATATATATATATATATATATATATATATATATATATATATATATATACAGTATATATATATATATATATATATATATATATATATATATATATACAGTATATATATATATATATATATATATATATATATATATATATATATATATATATATATATATATACATATATACAGTATATATATATATATATATATACATATATACAGTATATATATATATATATATATATATATATATATATATATATACATATATACAGTATATATATATATATATATATATATATATATATATATATATATATATATATATATATATATATATATATATATACAGTATATATATATATATATATATATATATATATATATATATATATATATATATATATATATATATATATATATATATATATATATATATATATATATATATATATATACAGTATATATATATATATATATATATATATATATATATATATATATATATATATATATATATATATATATATATATATATATATATATTATTAAATATGACCGAAAAAGTAAGATTAATAATTCTAACACGAATTTTCTCAATCTTTCGTACATTACGCTTCACTGTTGGAGGTAAATCAAAAATCACTTCTCCAAAATTCATTTTTATTTCTAGTCTGACGCGACACGGGCGCGTTTCGTAAAACTTATTACGTTTTCAAAGACTTCACAAATACACAACTGATTAGAACGTATCTTTGATTTTATATCTACATTTGAGTGAGGTGGGAGGGATGATGTGGCACTAACACAAGACCGAACACGAGGGGATATTAATAGGGTATTAAAAGTATCAACACAAGACAGAACAGAAACAATGGGTATTGAATAGAAGTGTTTGTAGAAAGCCTATTGGTCCATATTTCTTGATGCTTCTATATTGGAGCGGAGTCTTGAGGTGGGTAGAACACAACTATATTCTACCCACCTCAAGACAGATATATATATATATATATAACTGGACTTCAGTTATATATATATATATATATATATATATATATATATATAACTGGACTTCAGTTATATATATATATATATATATATATAACTGGACTTCAGTTATATATATATATATATATATATATATATATATATATATATATATATATATATATATATATATATATATATATATATATATATATATATATATATATATATATATATATATAAGCCTATACTTGCATAAACCACAAGTGAAGATAAACAATCTTTGGACAACACCCACCAGTGGGACTCGAACCCAGAAAGCACAACTACCTTCCAGTAGCCGGCATAACTAGTATGCTTTAACCCACTACGCCATCAGACCTTACAAAAGAAGTAGATAGTTCGAGATATATATATCTCAAACATCTCTACCTCCCGAAGGCACCAGATGAGTGAGGGGTCAGTCTGCAATTTTCGTCAAGCCACTGTCAATGTGAGAGAACTCGTGTCCAGCTTATAAGCCTATACTTGCATAAACCACAAGTGAAGATAAACAATCTTTGGACAACACCCACCAGTGGGACTCGAACCCAGAAAGCACAACTACCTTCCAGTAGCCGGCATAACTAGTATGCTTTAACCCACTACGCCATCAGACCTTACAAAAGAAGTAGATAGTTCGAGATATATATATCTCAAACATCTCTACCTCCCGAAGGCACCAGATGAGTGAGGGGTCAGTCTGCAATTTTCGTCAAGCCACTGTCAATGTGAGAGAACTCGTGTCCAGCTTATAAGCCTATACTTGCATAAACCACAAGTGAAGATAAACAATCTTTGGACAACACCCACCAGTGGGACTCGAACCCAGAAAGCACAACTACCTTCCAGTAGCCGGCATAACTAGTATGCTTTAACCCACTACGCCATCAGACCTTACAAAAGAAGTAGATAGTTCGAGATATATATATCTCAAACATCTCTACCTCCCGAAGGCACCAGATGAGTGAGGGGTCAGTCTGCAATTTTCGTCAAGCCACTGTCAATGTGAGAGAACTCGTGTCCAGCTTATAAGCCTATACTTGCATAAACCACAAGTGAAGATAAACAATCTTTGGACAACACCCACCAGTGGGACTCGAACCCAGAAAGCACAACTACCTTCCAGTAGCCGGCATAACTAGTATGCTTTAACCCACTACGCCATCAGACCTTACAAAAGAAGTAGATAGTTCGAGATATATATATCTCAAACATCTCTACCTCCCGAAGGCACCAGATGAGTGAGGGGTCAGTCTGCAATTTTCGTCAAGCCACTGTCAATGTGAGAGAACTCGTGTCCAGCTTATAAGCCTATACTTGCATAAACCACAAGTGAAGATAAACAATCTTTGGACAACACCCACCAGTGGGACTCGAACCCAGAAAGCACAACTACCTTCCAGTAGCCGGCATAACTAGTATGCTTTAACCCACTACGCCATCAGACCTTACAAAAGAAGTAGATAGTTCGAGATATATATATCTCAAACATCTCTACCTCCCGAAGGCACCAGATGAGTGAGGGGTCAGTCTGCAATTTTCGTCAAGCCACTGTCAATGTGAGAGAACTCGTGTCCAGCTTATAAGCCTATACTTGCATAAACCTGGGTTCGAGTTCGAGTCCTGGGTTCGAGTCCCACTGGTGGGTGTTGTCCAAAGATTGTTTATCTTCACTTGTGGTTTATGCAAGTATAGGCTTATAAGCTGGACACGAGTTCTCTCACATTGACAGTGGCTTGACGAAAATTGCAGACTGACCCCTCACTCATCTGGTGCCTTCGGGAGGTAGAGATGTTTGAGATATATATATCTCGAACTATCTACTTCTTTTGTAAGGTCTGATGGCGTAGTGGGTTAAAGCATACTAGTTATGCCGGCTACTGGAAGGTAGTTGTGCTTTCTGGGTTCGAGTCCCACTGGTGGGTGTTGTCCAAAGATTGTTTATCTTCACTTGTGGTTTATGCAAGTATAGGCTTATAAGCTGGACACGAGTTCTCTCACATTGACAGTGGCTTGACGAAATTGCAGACTGACCCCTCACTCATCTGGTGCCTTCGGGAGGTAGAGATGTTTGAGATATATATATCTCGAACTATCTACTTCTTTTGTAAGGTCTGATGGCGTAGTGGGTTAAAGCATACTAGTTATGCCGGCTACTGGAAGGTAGTTGTGCTTTCTGGGTTCGAGTCCCACTGGTGGGTGTTGTCCAAAGATTGTTTATCTTCACTTGTGGTTTATGCAAGTATAGGCTTATAAGCTGGACACGAGTTCTCTCACATTGACAGTGGCTTGACGAAAATTGCAGACTGACCCCTCACTCATCTGGTGCCTTCGGGAGGTAGAGATGTTTGAGATATATATATCTCGAACTATCTACTTCTTTTGTAAGGTCTGATGGCGTAGTGGGTTAAAGCATACTAGTTATGCCGGCTACTGGAAGGTAGTTGTGCTTTCTGGGTTCGAGTCCCACTGGTGGGTGTTGTCCAAAGATTGTTTATCTTCACTTGTGGTTTATGCAAGTATAGGCTTATAAGCTGGACACGAGTTCTCTCACATTGACAGTGGCTTGACGAAAATTGCAGACTGACCCCTCACTCATCTGGTGCCTTCGGGAGGTAGAGATGTTTGAGATATATATATCTCGAACTATCTACTTCTTTTGTAAGGTCTGATGGCGTAGTGGGTTAAAGCATACTAGTTATGCCGGCTACTGGAAGGTAGTTGTGCTTTCTGGGTTCGAGTCCCACTGGTGGGTGTTGTCCAAAGATTGTTTATCTTCACTTGTGGTTTATGCAAGTATAGGCTTATAAGCTGGACACGAGTTCTCTCACATTGACAGTGGCTTGACGAAAATTGCAGACTGACCCCTCACTCATCTGGTGCCTTCGGGAGGTAGAGATGTTTGAGATATATATATCTCGAACTATCTACTTCTTTTGTAAGGTCTGATGGCGTAGTGGGTTAAAGCATACTAGTTATGCCGGCTACTGGAAGGTAGTTGTGCTTTCTGGGTTCGAGTCCCACTGGTGGGTGTTGTCCAAAGATTGTTTATCTTCACTTGTGGTTTATGCAAGTATAGGCTTATAAGCTGGACACGAGTTCTCTCACATTGACAGTGGCTTGACGAAAATTGCAGACTGACCCCTCACTCATCTGGTGCCTTCGGGAGGTAGAGATGTTTGAGATATATATATCTCGAACTATCTACTTCTTTTGTAAGGTCTGATGGCGTAGTGGGTTAAAGCATACTAGTTATGCCGGCTACTGGAAGGTAGTTGTGCTTTCTGGGTTCGAGTCCCACTGGTGGGTGTTGTCCAAAGATTATATATATATATATATATATTCAGTGGAACTTCTATTAACGAGTTTAATCCATTCTGGCACCGAGCTCGTTATCTGGAAAACTCGTCTTAAGAAAAAAATTCCCCATTTAAAATATAGGAAATAAATTTAATCCGTTCCACTCCCAAAAACATCCATACTTGTATGACCTTTTTTTATGTAAATATATTACTGCACATGTAATTATAAATGTTTTGTTATATTGTTTTAATGTTTACTTTACCTTATGAAGAGTAGTTGCTGGCTTGAGGGAGACGAAGGGGAAGTGGGAAGGAGGAGACGGGTTATGGTGTGGAAGGAGAATCCACTTCTGAGTCAGGCGGACTCTCTCTTCTTGGGAATTTCACCCAAATTTCATTTCAAATGTCACAAGGATACGTTAGACCAGCACCAAATAAAAAATTACATCGATTACACTCGTCGAGTCAACAATACAATGGTCTTACCACGAAGATACAATACATTGCCGTTCTCCTAAATAGGCTATGTGGCTATTAAAGAAAACGGAAATTTCATGGCAAACATGTTTATAATGTAGAGGGAACCACATTCAAAGTGCCCGCCAAAGGAGACATTTTACAGTATAGGCAGGGCTGTGCCCTGATTGGTGGACGGCGACGGCGCACAGCCTACCCGCGCGGCAGCCTGCGCAGGCCGAGTAGGCCAGATTTGAACTGCATGTGACGCAGCGCGGACGACGCCTGCCCGGCACCACTGGCACTTAGGATATGTGCCCATAGGACCCCTAAAGAGGCATTGACTCCCTCTGTCCTACCCTTCCTGAGGAGCCTAGACTTGCTCCACCTGCCCTACCAGCCCTACCTCTCCCTACGACGACAGTTCCAGGTGAAATATTACTGTACTATTGTTGTAACACGTGGGTCACCTCTACATTGGCGCAGTGAGTAAACGTTCCCACGCGGTGATCAAGAGGACCTCGCCAAGATATCTGCATCATCGTTCTGCCGACTTCAATCAAGACGTCTTAGATAGTGTTCAACGGTTCCAGTCTCGAATTACTGGCTTTGGTTGCACCATAGATGTTCTTCGGTTTGTTGTTCAATAGCGGTGCCCAAGATATTTCAACCCCTGTTTTTTTGGTGCATGTTTTATTCCACATCTCGTGCAATCCCCCAAGATTCTCCATAAGTTCCAGTTATCAGTGTTTTATACGGATTATTTCCCTAGATTTGTTGCATTTTATTGTCTTGTCCCCCAAGCACCGATTCCCGCGGTCCCCACCCAGCAAACAATTTTTGGTTGCCACAACATATCTGGAAAGTATTTGAAAGTATTGGAAACGTTTGTTTTATCGTATCAGATACGATATTGTGTGTGGACTTAAATAGGTTTCCAAAACTTATAACCAAGACATATGTATCTAACACTAATTTGAGATGTTGTGGCAACTTTACACTCCTAACATGAGTCATTCATAATCCATTCATACACCAATATGAATCTCTTATGAAAGGTTTGAGCCAATAATCTGAACCCTTTTCACATCTTTGTGTTTAAAGTTAAATTTCTTGAAATTAAATTATATTTTATATTATATTATTTTTATTATATTTTATATTATATTATTTTTTTCAATTTAAATATTAAAACCAATTTAAGGGTAAAAAAATCTAATAATTTATATTTCTTTTATTATTTACTAACAATTATAATTATTTACTAACGGAGAGAGGGGAGGCTGTACGGCGGAGAGTGGCGGCTGTGGCGGACAGTGGCGGCGGTGGCGGCGGGCGGACAGTGGCGGCGGCGGGCGGACAGTGGCGGCGGCGGGCGGACAGTGGCGGCGGCGGGCGGACAGTGGCGGCGGGCGGACAGTGGCGGCGGTGGCGGATAGTGGCGGCGGAGGCGGATAGTGGCGGCGGGCGGACAGTGGCGGCGGGCGGATAGTGGCGGCGGGCGGACCGTGGCGGCTTTGGCGGCGGTGGTGGACAGTGGCGGCGGCGGGCGGACAGTGGCGGCGGCGGGCGGACAGTGTCGGCGGCGGGCGGACAGTGGCGGCGGCGGGCGGAGAGTGGCGGCGGCGGGCGAACAGTGGTGGCGGCGGACGGACAGTGGTGGCGGCGGGCGGACAGTGGAGGCGGCGGGCGGACAGTGGTGGCGGCGGGCGGACAGTGGTGGCGACGGGCGGACAGTGGTGGCGGCGGGCGGACAGTGGTGGCGGCGGGTGGACAGTGGTGGCGGTGGCAGACAGTGGTGGCGGTGGCAGACAGTGGTGGCGGTGGCGGACAGTGGTGGCGGTGGCGGATAGTGGCAGCGGGCGGACAGTGGCGGCGGGCGGACAGTGGCGGCGGTGGCGGATAGTGGCGGCGGGCGGACAGTGGCGTCGGGCGGACAGTGGCGGCGGTGGCGGATAGTGGCGGCGGGCGGACAGTGGCGGCGGGCGGACAGTGGCGGCGGTGGCGGATAGTGGCGGCGGGCGGACAGGGCGGCGGCGGGCGGACAGTGGCGGCGGGCGGACAGTAGCGGCGGTGGCGGATAGTGGCGGCGGGCGGACAGTGGCGGCGGGCGGACAGTGGCGGCTGTGGCGGATAGTGGCGGCGGGCGGACCGTGGCGGCTTTGGCGGCGGTGGTGGACAGTGGCGGCGGTGGCGAACAGTGGCGGCGGTGGCGGACACTGGCGGCTGTGTCTGGCGGTGGTGGCGGGCGGTGGCGGGCGGCGGCGGCTGGTGGTGGTGGGTGGTGGCGGCGGGTGGTGGGTGGTGGCGGCTGTGGTGGGTGGTGGCGATCGGCGGTGGTGGGGGCTGGTGGCGGCTGGCGGTGGCGGCTTGCGGTGGCGACTGTGGCAACGGGCGGTGACGGCTGATAGCGGGCGGTGGTGGCGGCTGGTGGCAGGTGGTTGTGGCGGTGGTGGCGGCTGGTGGTGGCGGCTGGTGGTGGTGGCAGCTGGTGGCGGTGATGGCGGCTGGTGGTGGTGGCAGCTGGTGGCGGTGATGGCGGCTGGTGGTGGTGGTGGTGGCGGCTGGTGGTGGTGGCAGCTGGTGGCGGTGATGGCGGCTGGTGGTGGTGGTGGTGGTGGCGGCTGGTGGTGGTGGTGATGGCGGCTGGTGGTGGTGGTGGTGGTGGTGATGGCGGCTGGTGGTGGTGGTGGTGATGGCGGCTGGTGGCGGGCGGTGGCGGCTTGTGGCGGCTGGTGGTGGCGGCGGTGGTAAGTGGTGGTGGTGGGTGGTGGTGGCGGCTGTGGTGGGTGGTGGCGGTGGTGTCGGCGGCGGCTGTGGTGGGTGGTGGCGGCGGCGGTGAGGGTGGTGGTGGCGGCGGTGGTGGTGGGTGGTGGTGGCGGCGGCGGCTGGTGGTGGTGGGTGGTAGTGGTGGGTGGTGGCGGCGGATGGCGGTGGTGGGTGGCGGTGGCTGGTGGCGGGTGGCGGTGGGTGGTGGCGGCGGGTGGTGAGTGGTGGTGGTGGGTGGCGGTGGCTGGTGGCGGCTGGTGGTGGGTGGTGGCGGGTGGCGGCTGGTGGTGGGTGGTGGCGGCTGGTGACGGGTGGCGGCTGGTGGTGGGTGGTGGCGGGTGGCGGATGGTGGTGGGTGGTGGCGGGTAGCGGCTGGTGGTGGGTGGCGGCTGGTGGTGGGTGGCGGGTGGCGGCGGGTGGCGGCTGGTGGTGGGTGGCGGGTGGCGGCGGGTGGCGGCTGGTGGTGGGTGGCGGGTGGCGGCGGGTGGCGGCTGGTGGTGGGTGGTGGCGGGTGGTGGGTGGTGGCGGGTGGCGGCTGGTGGTGGGTGGTAGCGAGTGGCGGCGGGTGGTGAGTGGCGGTGGTGGGTGGCGGTGGCTGGTGGCGGGTGGCGGCTGGTGGTGGGTGGTGGCGGGTGGCGGCTGGTGGTGGGTGGTGGCGGGTGGCGGGTGGCGGCTGGTGGTGGGTGGTGGCGGCTGGTGGTGGGTGGCGGCTGGTGGTGGGTGGCGGGTGGCGGCTGGTGGCGGCTGGTGGTGGGTGGCGGGTGGCGGCGGATGGCGAGTGGCGGCGGGTGGCGGCTGGTGGTGGTTGGTGGCAGGTGGCGGCTGGTGGTGGCTGGTGGCGGGTGGCGGCTGGTGGTGGCGGCGGGTGGTGAGTGGCGGTGGTGGGTGGCGGTGGCTGGTGGCGGGTGGCGGCTGGTGGCGGCTGGTGGCGGGTGGTGGCGGGTGGCGGGTGGTGGCGGGTGGCGGCTGGTGGTGGCGGGTGGCGGCTGGCGGCCGGTGGCGGCTGGTGGTGGCGGCGGGTGGTGAGTGGCGGTGGTGGGTGGCTGGTGGCGGCTGGTGGCGGCTGGTGGCGGGTGGCGGGTGGTGGCGGGTGGCGGCTGGTGGTGGCGGGTGGCGGCTGGTGGTGGGTGGCGGCGGGTGGTGGGTGGTGGCGGCGGGTGGTGAGTGGCGGTGGTGGGTGGCGGTGGCTGGTGGTGGGTGGTGGCGGGTGGCGGCTGGTAGTGGGTGGTGGCGGGTGGCGGCTGGTGGTGGGTGGTGGCGGGTGGCGGCTGGTGGTGGGTGGTGGCAGGTGGCGGCTGGTGGCGGGTGGTGGCGGGTGGCGGGTGGTGGCGGGTGGCGGGTGGCGGGTGGCGGCTGGCGGCTGGCGGCGGGTGGCGGCTGGTGGTGGCGGCGGGTGGTGAGTGGCGGTGGTGGGTGGCGGTGGCTGGTGGCGGCTGGTGGCGGCTGGTGGCGGGTGGCGGGTGGTGGCGGGTGGCGGCTGGTGGTGGGTGGTGGCGGGTGGCGGCTGGTGGTGGGTGGCGGCGGGTGGTGGGTGGTGGCGGCGGGTGGTGAGTGGCGGTGGTGGGTGGCGGTGGCTGGTGGTGGGTGGTGGCGGGTGGCGGCTAGTAGTGGGTGGTGGCGGGTGGCGGCTGGTGGTGGGTGGTGGCGGGTGGCGGATGGTGGTGGGTGGTGGCGGGTAGCGGCTGGTGGTGGGTGGCGGCTGGTGGTGGGTGGCGGGTGGCGGCGGGTGGCGGCTGGTGGTGGGTGGCGGGTGGCGGCGGGTGGCGGCTGGTGGTGGGTGGCGGGTGGCGGCGGGTGGCGGCTGGTGGTGGGTGGTGGCGGGTGGTGGGTGGTGGCGGGTGGCGGCTGGTGGTGGGTGGTAGCGAGTGGCGGCGGGTGGTGAGTGGCGGTGGTGGGTGGCGGTGGCTGGTGGCGGGTGGCGGCTGGTGGTGGGTGGTGGCGGGTGGCGGCTGGTGGTGGGTGGTGGCGGGTGGCGGGTGGCGGCTGGTGGTGGGTGGTGGCGGCTGGTGGTGGGTGGCGGCTGGTGGTGGGTGGCGGGTGGCGGCTGGTGGCGGCTGGTGGTGGGTGGCGGGTGGCGGCGGATGGCGAGTGGCGGCGGGTGGCGGCTGGTGGTGGTTGGTGGCAGGTGGCGGCTGGTGGTGGCTGGTGGCGGGTGGCGGCTGGTGGTGGCGGCGGGTGGTGAGTGGCGGTGGTGGGTGGCGGTGGCTGGTGGCGGGTGGCGGCTGGTGGCGGCTGGTGGCGGGTGGTGGCGGGTGGCGGGTGGTGGCGGGTGGCGGCTGGTGGTGGCGGGTGGCGGCTGGCGGCCGGTGGCGGCTGGTGGTGGCGGCGGGTGGTGAGTGGCGGTGGTGGGTGGCTGGTGGCGGCTGGTGGCGGCTGGTGGCGGGTGGCGGGTGGTGGCGGGTGGCGGCTGGTGGTGGCGGGTGGCGGCTGGTGGTGGGTGGCGGCGGGTGGTGGGTGGTGGCGGCGGGTGGTGAGTGGCGGTGGTGGGTGGCGGTGGCTGGTGGTGGGTGGTGGCGGGTGGCGGCTGGTAGTGGGTGGTGGCGGGTGGCGGCTGGTGGTGGGTGGTGGCGGGTGGCGGCTGGTGGTGGGTGGTGGCAGGTGGCGGCTGGTGGCGGGTGGTGGCGGGTGGCGGGTGGTGGCGGGTGGCGGGTGGCGGGTGGCGGCTGGCGGCTGGCGGCGGGTGGCGGCTGGTGGTGGCGGCGGGTGGTGAGTGGCGGTGGTGGGTGGCGGTGGCTGGTGGCGGCTGGTGGCGGCTGGTGGCGGGTGGCGGGTGGTGGCGGGTGGCGGCTGGTGGTGGGTGGTGGCGGGTGGCGGCTGGTGGTGGGTGGCGGCGGGTGGTGGGTGGTGGCGGCGGGTGGTGAGTGGCGGTGGTGGGTGGCGGTGGCTGGTGGTGGGTGGTGGCGGGTGGCGGCTAGTAGTGGGTGGTGGCGGGTGGCGGCTGGTGGTGGGTGGTGGCGGGTGGCGGCTGGTGGTGGGTGGTGGCGGGTGGCGGCTGGTGGTGGGTGGTGGCGGGTGGCGGCTGGTGGTGGGTGGCGGCTGGTGGTGGGTGGCGGGTGGCGGCGGGTGGTGAGTGGCGGTGGTGGGTGGCGATGGCTGGTGGCGGGTGGCGGCTGGTGGCGGGTGGCGGCTGGTGGCGGCTGGTGGTGGGTGGTGGCAGGTGACGGCTGGTGGTGGGTGGCGGGTGGCGGCGGGTGGTGGGTGGTGGCGGCGGGTGGTGAGTGGCGGTGGTGGGTGGCGGTGGCTGGTGGCGGGTGGCGGCTGGTGGTGGGTGGTGGCGGGTGGCGGCTGGTAGTGGGTGGTGGTGGGTGGCGGCTGGTGGTGGGTGGTGGCGGCTGGTGGTGGGTGGTGGCAGGTGGCGGCTGGTGGTGGGTGGTGTCGGGTGGCGGCTGGTGGTGGGTGGCGGCTGGTGGTGGGTGGCGGGTGGTGGTGGCGGCGGGTGGTGAGTGGCGGTGGTGGGTGGCGGGTGGCGGCGGGTGGCGGCTGGTGGTGGGTGGCGGGTGGCGGCGGGTGGCGGCGGGTGGCGGCTGGTGGTGGTTGGTGGCAGGTGGCGGCTGGTGGTGGCTGGTGGCGGGTGGCGGCTGGTGGTGGCGGCGGGTGGTGAGTGGCGGTGGTGGGTGGCGGTGGCTGGTGGCGGGTGGCGGCTGGTGGCGGGTGGTGGCGGGTGGCGGGTGGTGGCGGGTGGCGGCTGGTGGTGGGTGGTGGCGGGTGGCGGCTGGTGGTGGGTGGCGGCGGGTGGTGAGTGGCGGTGGTGGGTGGCGGTGGCTGGTGGCGGCTGGTGGTGGGTGGTGGCGGGTGGCGGCTGGTAGTGGGTGGTGGCGGGTGGCGGCTGGTGGTGGGTGGTGGCGGGTGGCGGCTGGTGGTGGGTGGTGGCAGGTGGCGGCTGGTGGTGGCGGGTGGCGGCTGGTGGTGGGTGGCGGCTGGTGGTGGGTGGTGGCGGGTGGCGGCTGGTGGTGGGTGGTGGCGGGTGGCGGCTGGTGGTGGGTGGTGGCGGGTGGCGGCTGGTGGTGGGTGGCGGCTGGTGGTGGGTGGCGGGTGGCGGCGGGTGGCGGCTGGTGGTGGGTGGCGGGTGGTGGGTGGCGGGTGGCGGCGGGTGGTGGGTGGTGGCAGGTGGCGGCTGGTGGCGGGTGGTGGCGGGTGGCGGGTGGTGGCGGGTGGCGGCTGGTGGTGGCGGGTGGCGGCTGGCGGCTGGCGGCGGGTGGCGGCTGGTGGTGGCGGCGGGTGGTGAGTGGCGGTGGTGGGTGGCGGTGGCTGGTGGCGGCTGGTGGCGGGTGGCGGGTGGTGGCGGGTGGCGGCTGGTGGTGGGTGGTGGCGGCTGGTGGTGGGTGGCGGCGGGTGGTGGGTGGTGGCGGCGGGTGGTGAGTGGCGGTGGTGGGTGGCGGTGGCTGGTGGTGGGTGGTGGCGGGTGGCGGCTGGTAGTGGGTGGTGGCGGGTGGCGGCTGGTGGTGGGTGGTGGCGGGTGGCGGCTGGTGGTGGGTGGTGGCAGGTGGCGGCTGGTGGTGGCGGGTGGCGGCTGGTGGTGGGTGGTGGCGGGTGGCGGCTGGTGGTGGGTGGTGGCGGGTGGCGGCTGGTGGTGGGTGGTGGCGGGTGGCGGCTGGTGGTGGGTGGCGGCTGGTGGTGGGTGGCGGGTGGCGGCGGGTGGTGAGTGGCGGTGGTGGGTGGCGATGGCTGGTGGCGGGTGGCGGCTGGTGGCGGGTGGCGGCTGGTGGCGGCTGGTGGTGGGTGGTGGCAGGTGACGGCTGGTGGTGGGTGGCGGGTGGCGGCGGGTGGTGGGTGGTGGCGGCGGGTGGTGAGTGGCGGTGGTGGGTGGCGGTGGCTGGTGGCGGGTGGCGGCTGGTGGTGGGTGGTGGCGGGTGGCGGCTGGTAGTGGGTGGTGGCGGGTGGCGGCTGGTGGTGGGTGGTGGCGGCTGGTGGTGGGTGGTGGCAGGTGGCGGCTGGTGGTGGGTGGTGGCGGGTGGCGGCTGGTGGTGGGTGGCGGCTGGTGGTGGGTGGCGGGTGGTGGTGGCGGCGGGTGGTGAGTGGCGGTGGTGGGTGGCGGGTGGCGGCGGGTGGCGGCTGGTGGTGGGTGGCGGGTGGCGGCGGGTGGCGGCGGGTGGCGGCTGGTGGTGGTTGGTGGCAGGTGGCGGCTGGTGGTGGCTGGTGGCGGGTGGCGGCTGGTGGTGGCGGCGGGTGGTGAGTGGCGGTGGTGGGTGGCGGTGGCTGGTGGCGGGTGGCGGCTGGTGGCGGGTGGTGGCGGGTGGCGGGTGGTGGCGGGTGGCGGCTGGTGGTGGGTGGTGGCGGGTGGCGGCTGGTGGTGGGTGGCGGCGGGTGGTGAGTGGCGGTGGTGGGTGGCGGTGGCTGGTGGCGGCTGGTGGTGGGTGGTGGCGGGTGGCGGCTGGTAGTGGGTGGTGGCGGGTGGCGGCTGGTGGTGGGTGGTGGCGGGTGGCGGCTGGTAGTGGGTGGTGGCGGGTGGCGGCTGGTGGTGGGTGGTGGCGGCTGGTGGTGGGTGGTGGCAGGTGGCGGCTGGTGGTGGGTGGTGGCGGGTGGCGGCTGGTGGTGGGTGGCGGCTGGTGGTGGGTGGCGGGTGGTGGTGGCGGCGGGTGGTGAGTGGCGGTGGTGGGTGGCGGGTGGCGGCGGGTGGCGGCTGGTGGTGGGTGGCGGGTGGCGGCGGGTGGCGGCGGGTGGCGGCTGGTGGTGGTTGGTGGCAGGTGGCGGCTGGTGGTGGCTGGTGGCGGGTGGCGGCTGGTGGTGGCGGCGGGTGGTGAGTGGCGGTGGTGGGTGGCGGTGGCTGGTGGCGGGTGGCGGCTGGTGGCGGGTGGTGGCGGGTGGCGGGTGGTGGCGGGTGGCGGCTGGTGGTGGGTGGTGGCGGGTGGCGGCTGGTGGTGGGTGGCGGCGGGTGGTGAGTGGCGGTGGTGGGTGGCGGTGGCTGGTGGCGGCTGGTGGTGGGTGGTGGCGGGTGGCGGCTGGTAGTGGGTGGTGGCGGGTGGCGGAAGGTGGTGGGTGGTGGCGGGTGGCGGCTGGTGGTGGGTGGTGGCAGGTGGCGGCTGGTGGTGGCGGGTGGCGGCTGGTGGTGGGTGGCGGCTGGTGGTGGGTGGTGGCGGGTGGCGGCTGGTGGTGGGTGGTGGCGGGTGGCGGCTGGTGGTGGGTGGTGGCGGGTGGCGGCTGGTGGTGGGTGGCGGCTGGTGGTGGGTGGCGGGTGGCGGCGGGTGGCGGCTGGTGGTGGGTGGCGGGTGGCGGCTGGTGGTGGGTGGCGGGTGGCGGCGGGTGGCGGCTGGTGGTGGGTGGTGGCAGGTGGCGGCTGGTGGTGGGTGGCGGGTGGCGGCGGGTGGTGGGTGGTGGCGGCGGGTGGTGAGTGGCGGTGGTGGGTGGCGGTGGCTGGTGGCGGGTGGCGGCTGGTGGTGGGTGGTGGCGGGTGGCGGCTGGTAGTGGGTGGTGGCGGGTGGCGGCTGGTGGTGGGTGGTGGCGGCTGGTGGTGGGTGGTGGCAGGTGGCGGCTGGTGGTGGGTGGTGGCGGGTGGCGGCTGGTGGTGGGTGGCGGCTGGTGCGGGTGGTGGTTGGTGGCGGGTGGCGGCGGCTGGTGGTGGGTGGCGGGTGGCGGCTGGTGGCAGGTTGCGGCTGGTGGTGGGTGGTGGCGGGTGGCGGCTGGTGGTGGGTGGTGGCGGGTGTTGGCTGGTGGTGGGTGGTGGCTGGTGGCGGCTGGTGGTGGGTGGCGGCTGGTGGTGGGTGGCGGGTGGCGGCTGGTGGTGGGTCGCGGCGGGTGGCGGCAGGTGGCGGCTGGTGGTGGGTGGCAGGTGGCGGTGGGTGGCGGCTGGTGGTGGGTGGCGGCTGGTGGTGGCGGGTGGCGGCTGGTGGTGGGTGGCGGCTGGTGGTGGGTGGTGGCGGCTGGTGGTGGGCGGCGGGTGGCGGCCAGCTGGGACACACCCTTCACCACTGAAGGTCTGAGCACAACTAACCATATGTCTCTCTCACCCACCAGCCCAGTGTTGCCAGCTCGCGCTCTCAAAATGTTTCCTTCAAAGATTGTATATTATCTTTGAACAACAAGTTTGATTATCAAGGAAATAATGCATATATTATTGTCACATTAATACTGTGCAATATCTTATTACATTCCTGCTAAATAATTATAATTTGAAACAGGACAAAAAATCCAACATATATATAAAAACCAACATTAGAGATCACGAGGCCTAGGCCTCGCCTGTGACCACACATCCTGCCTCCCTGGCCTGCTACCCTCTCACACCTCACACTCTTAACTCTCTCATAATCACTCTCACTCTCTTACTCTGTCACTCTTACTCTCTGTCACTCTTACTCTCTGTCACTCTTACTCTCTGTCACTCTTACTCTCTGTCACTCTTACTCTGTCACTCTTACTCTCTGTCACTCTTACTCTCTGTCACTCTTACTCTCTGTCACTCTTACTCTCTGTCACTCTTACTCTCTGTCACTCTTACTCTGTCACTCTTATTCTCTGTCACTCTTACTCTCTGTCACTCTTACTCTCTGTCACTCTTACTCTCTGTCACTCTTACTCTGTCACTCTTACACTCTGTCACTCTTACTCTCTGTCACTCTTACTCTCTGTCACTCTTACTCTCTGTCACTCTTACTCTGTCACTCTTACACTGTCACTCTTACTCTCTGTCACTCTTACTCTCTGTCACTCTTACTCTCTGTCACTCTTACTCTGTCACTCTTACTCTCTGTCACTCTTACTCTCTGTCACTCTTACTCTGTCACTCTTACTCTGTCACTCTTACACTCTGTCACTCTTACTCTCTGTCACTCTTACTCTCTGTCACTCTTACTCTCTGTCACTCTTACTCTGTCACTCTTACTCTCTGTCACTCTTACTCTCTGTCACTCTTACTCTCTGTCACTCTTACTCTCTGTCACTCTTACTCTCTGTCACTCTTACTCTGTCACTCTTACTCTCTGTCACTCTTACTCTCTGTCACTCTTACTCTCTGTCACTCTTACTCTGTCACTCTTACACTCTGTCACTCTTACTCTCTGTCACTCTTACTCTCTGTCACTCTTACTCTCTGTCACTCTTACTCTGTCACTCTTACACTCTGTCACTCTTACTCTCTGTCACTCTTACTCTCTGTCACTCTTACTCTCTGTCACTCTTACTCTCTGTCACTCTTACTCTGTCACTCTTACTCTCTGTCACTCTTACTCTCTGTCACTCTTACTCTGTCACTCTTACTCTGTCACTCTTACACTCTGTCACTCTTACTCTCTGTCACTCTTACTCTCTGTCACTCTTACTCTGTCACTCTTACTCTCTGTCACTCTTACTCTCTGTCACTCTTACTCTCTGTCACTCTTACTCTCTGTCACTCTTACTCTCTGTCACTCTTACTCTGTCACTCTTACTCTCTGTCACTCTTACTCTCTGTCACTCTTACTCTGTCATTCTTACTCACTCTCAGTCACCCTTACCCATTCATACTTACTCTCTCACTCTTACTCTCATACTCTTACTCTCAATTACTCTTACTCTCAATCACTCTTACTCCCAATCACTCCTACTCCCTATCACTCCTACTCTCAATCACTCCTACTCTCATTCTTACTCTTACTCTTACTCCCAATCACTCTTACTCTTACTCTTACTCCCAATAACTCTTACTCTCAATCACTCTTATTCTCATTCTTACTCTCACTCTTACTCTTACTCCCAATCACTCTTACTCCCAATCACTCTTACTCTCAATCACTCTTACTCTCAATCACTCTTATTCTCATTCTTACTCCTACTCCCAATCACTCTTACTCCCAATCACTCTTACTCTCAATCACTCTTACTCCCAATCACTCTTACTCTCAATCACTCTTACTCTCAATCTGGTGGCGGGTGGCGGCTGGTGGTGGGTGGTGGCGGGTGGCGGCTGGTGGTGGGTGGTGGCGGGTAGCGGCTGGTGGTGGGTGGCGGCTGGTGGTGGGTGGCGGGTGGCGGCGGGTGGCGGCTGGTGGTGGGTGGCGGCGGGTGGCGGCTGGTGGTGGGTGGCGGGTGGCGGCGGGTGGCGGCTGGTGGTGGGTGGTGGCGGGTGGTGGGTGGTGGCGGGTGGCGGCTGGTGGTGGGTGGTGGCGAGTGGCGGCGGGTGGTGAGTGGCGGTGGTGGGTGGCGGTGGCTGGTGGCGGGTGGCGGCTGGTGGTGGGTGGTGGCGGGTGGCGGCTGGTGGTGGGTGGTGGCGGCTGGTGGTGGGTGGTGGCGGCTGGTGGTGGGTGGCGGCTGGTGGTGGGTGGCGGGTGGCGGCTGGTGGTGGGTGGCGGGTGGCGGCTGGTGGTGGGTGGTGGCGGGTGGCGGCTGGTGGCGGGTGGTGGCGGGTGGCGGGTGGTGGCGGGTGGCGGCTGGTGGTGGGTGGTGGCGGGTGGCGGCTGGTGGTGGGTGGCGGCAGGTGGTGGGTGGCGGCGGGTGGTGGGTGGTGGCGGCGGGTGGTGAGTGGCGGTGGTGGGTGGCGGTGGTGGGTGGCGGTGGCTGGTGGCGGCTGGTGGCGGGTGGCGGCTGGTAGTGGGTGGTGGCGGGTGGCGGCTGGTGGTGGGTGGTGGCGGGTGGCGGCTGGTGGTGGGTGGTGGCAGGTGGCGGCTGGTGGTGGCGGGTGGCGGTGGGTGGCAGCTGGTGGTGGGTGGTGGCGGGTGGCGGCTGGTGGCGGGTGGCGGCTGGTGGTGGGTGGTGGCGGGTGGCGGCTGGTGGTGGGTGGCGGCTGGTGGTGGGTGGCGGGTGGCGGCGGGTGGCGGCTGGTGGTGGGTGGCGGGTGGCGGCTGGTGGTGGGTGGCGGCGGGTGGCGGCTGGTGGTGGGTGGTGGCAGGTGGCGGCTGGTGGTGGGTGGCGGGTGGCGGCGGGTGGTGGGTGGTGGCGGCGGGTGGTGAGTGGCGGTGGTGGGTGGCGGTGGCTGGTGGCTGGTGGTGGGTGGTGGCGGGTGGCGGCTGGTAGTGGGTGGTGGCGGGTGGCGGCTGGTGGTGGGTGGTGGCGGCTGGTGGTGGGTGGTGGCAGGTGGCGGCTGGTGGTGGGTGGTGGCGGGTGGCGGCTGGTGGTGGGTGGCGGCTGGTGGTGGGTGGCAGGTGGTGGTTGGTGGCGGGTGGCGGCGGGTGGCGGCTGGTGGTGGGTGGCGGGTGGCGGCTGGTGGCAGGTTGCGGCTGGTGGTGGGTGGTGGCGGGTGGCGGCTGGTGGTGGGTGGTGGCGGGTGTTGGCTGGTGGTGGGTGGTGGCTGGTGGCGGGTGGCGGCTGGTGGTGGGTGGCGGCTGGTGGTGGGTGGCAGGTGGCAGCTGGTGGTGGGTCGCGGCGGGTGGCGGCGGGTGGCGGCTGGTGGTGGGTGGCAGGTGGCGGTGGGTGGCGGCTGGTGGTGGGTGGCGGCTGGTGGTGGCGGGTGGCGGCTGGTGGTGGGTGGCGGCTGGTGGTGGGTGGTGGCGGCTGGTGGTGGGCGGCGGGTGGCGGCGGGTGGCGGCCAGCTGGGACACACCCTTCACCACTGAAGGTCTGAGCACAACTAACCATATGTCTCTCTCACCCACCAGCCCAGTGTTGCCAGCTCGCGCTCTCAAAATGTTTCCTTCAAAGATTGTATATTATCTTTGAACAACAAGTTTGATTATCAAGGAAATAATGCATATATTATTGTCACATTAATACTGTGCAATATCTTATTACATTCCTGCTAAATAATTATAATTTGAAACAGGACAAAAAATCCAACATATATATAAAAACCAACATTAGAGATCACGAGGCCTAGGCCTCGCCTGTGACCACACATCCTGCCTCCCTGGCCTGCTACCCTCTCACACCTCACACTCTTAACTCTCTCATAATCACTCTCACTCTCTTACTCTGTCACTCTTACTCTCTGTCACTCTTACTCTCTGTCACTCTTACTCTGTCACTCTTACTCTCTGTCACTCTTACTCTCTGTCACTCTTACTCTCTGTCACTCTTACTCTCTGTCACTCTTACTCTCTGTCACTCTTACTCTGTCACTCTTACTCTCTGTCACTCTTACTCTCTGTCACTCTTACTCTCTGTCACTCTTACTCTCTGTCACTCTTACTCTGTCACTCTTACACTCTGTCACTCTTACTCTCTGTCACTCTTACTCTCTGTCACTCTTACTCTCTGTCACTCTTACTCTGTCACTCTTACACTCTGTCACTCTTACTCTCTGTCACTCTTACTCTCTGTCACTCTTACTCTCTGTCACTCTTACTCTGTCACTCTTACTCTCTGTCACTCTTACTCTCTGTCACTCTTACTCTGTCACTCTTACTCTGTCACTCTTACACTCTGTCACTCTTACTCTCTGTCACTCTTACTCTCTGTCACTCTTACTCTGTCACTCTTACTCTCTGTCACTCTTACTCTCTGTCACTCTTGCTCTCTGTCACTCTTACTCTCTGTCACTCTTACTCTCTGTCACTCTTACTCTGTCACTCTTACTCTCTGTCACTCTTACTCTCTGTCACTCTTACTCTCTGTCACTCTTACTCTGTCATTCTTACTCACTCTCAGTCACCCTTACCCATTCATACTTACTCTCTCACTCTTACTCTCATACTCTTACTCTCAATTACTCTTACTCTCAATCACTCTTACTCCCAATCACTCCTACTCCCTATCACTCCTACTCTCAATCACTCCTACTCTCATTCTTACTCTTACTCTTACTCCCAATCACTCTTACTCTTACTCTTACTCCCAATAACTCTTACTCTCAATCACTCTTATTCTCATTCTTACTCTTACTCTCACTCTTACTCTTACTCCCAATCACTCTTACTCCCAATCACTCTTACTCTCAATCACTCTTACTCTCAATCACTCTTATTCTCATTCTTACTCCTACTCCCAATCACTCTTACTCCCAATCACTCTTACTCTCAATCACTCTTACTCCCAATCACTCTTACTCTCAATCACTCTTACTCTCAATCACTCTTACTCTCAATCACTCTTACTCTCAATCACTCTTACTCTCATTCTTACTCTTACTCACTCTTACTCTCAATCACTCTTATTCTCATTCTTACTCCTACTCCCAATCACTCTTACTCCCAATCACTCTTACTCTCAATCACTCTTACTCCCAATCACTCTTACTCTCAATCACTCTTACTCTCAATCACTTTTACTCTCAATTACTCTTACTCTCAATCACTCTTACTCTCACTAACTCTCAGTCACTCTTACTCTCACTCTAACTCTCAATCACTCTTACGCACTATTACTCACTCTTTCTCTCAGCCATCCTTACTCACTCTCATACTCACTCTTACTCTGTCACTCTTACTCTCTGTCACTCTTACTCTCTGTCACTCTTACTCTCTGTCACTCTTACTCTCTGTCACTCTTACTCTCTGTCACTCTTACTCTGTCACTCTTACTCTCTGTCACTCTTACTCTCTGTCACTCTTACTCTCTGTCACTCTTACTCTCTATCACTCTTACTCTGTCATTCTTACTCTGTCACTCTTACTCACTCTCAGTCACCCTTACCCATTTTGATGACCAGACCACACACTAGAAATTGAAGGGACGACGACGTTTCGGTCCGTCCTGGACCATTCTCAAGTCGATTGTGATGAGGAGGTAGGGACAGGCAATAAATAGGCAAGAGAGAGCTGAGGAGGAAAGTCAGGTGTAGGGGATAGTAGTAATGGAAACTGCAGCAGGCCTATTGGCCCATACGAGGCAGCTCCTATTATAACCACCGAAGGAGAAGTAATAGGAAAAAGAAGAGGATAGCAAGGGAGCGTAGGAGAAGACAATGAACAGAAAAAGGGAGAAGAGAGAAAGAAAAGGAAAGAGAAAGAAAGAAATGGAAGGGGGAAAGCTTATGTTAAGTCACGTTTGTTAGAAAGATTAGAGCATTTGAGTATATACTGTGAAAGGGAAGAGTCCTCAGCAACAAAGCCAGGACTCAAGTTCATGTTGGGTACATTGTTTATAAGAGCCGATTCTACAAGACGGCGTCTGTGTATAGTAGAGGCAGGAAAGATTATTTTGGAGGAAGACCAATCAATGGGATGATTAGAATCCCTCACATGGCAGAAGAGAGCATTGTTAGTGTCTGCAGACTTAACACTTCTCTTGTGTTCTTTAAGTCTGTCATTCAGTGTACGGCCAGTTTCGCCAAAGTATTGGAGAGGACAAGATGAACAGGAAATAGAGTAGACACCAGCAGCATTAGAAGCAGGAGGAGCAGTGTGAACTAGATTGCTACGAAGTGTGTTAGTTTGTCGAAAGGCGAGTTTAATGTCAAGAGGACGAAAGGTATTGGTAAAAGTTTTGAGTTCAGATATGAAGGGAAGGCATAGTACAGTGCTAGTAGTGTTGGAAGCAGGTTTAGGATGAAAGAAATTTCGTTTAGCTTGAGAGTGGGCACAGTTGATGAAATGCAAAGGATAACCAAGGCGAGAGAATGATTTGTAGATAAAGGCAATTTCAGAATCAAGAAACTGAGGGTCGCTGATGCGTAGAGCGCGGAGGAAGAGAGAGACGAGGACACTTTTCTTAACAGAAGGAGGATGGTAGGAAAAGAAGTGAATGTACATGCCACTATGCATGGGTTTACGGTAGACAGAGAAAGAGAACCCAGACACAGAGCTGTGAACATGAACATCAAGAAAAGGAAGGAGGGAATTAGATTCCCACTCAACTTTGAAATGGATAGAAGGAGCCAGATTGTTAAGAGAGGCGAGGAAAGGCTGGAAAAGATTAAGTTCATGAGGCCATAAAGCAAAAATGTCATCAACATATCGAAGCCAGAGAGAGGGACGAGTATCAATAGAAGGAAGAAGAACAGTTTCGAAGTATTCTATGTAGAAATTAGCAAGAACAGGGGAGAGAGGGGAACCCATAGCGACGCCGAAAGTTTGAGTGTAATATTTACCGTTGAAAGAGAAAGAGTTAGATTCAACACAGAGTCTAATGAGATCGAGGAAAACGTCAGTGGGAAGTGGGAGAGGAAGGAGGCCCTCTGACGCCTTCTGTCTGAGGAAAGAGAGAACGTCATCGAGCGGAACATTAGTGAACAGAGAGTCGACATCAAGACTAAGCATCTTACAAGAGGGTTGCAGGCGCAGTCTTTCTATGAAGTCCTGAGAGTGACGAAGGTGGGCAGGGGAAAAAGTGCCAAGGTAAGGTGTCAGGGTATTAGCGAGCCAGGAGGCAAGAGGATAGCTGACAGAGCCCCGTGAAGAAATGATAGGACGAAGAGGAACACCAGGTTTATGAGTCTTAGGAAGACCATAGAAATAAGGAAGGGAAGGGCAGATGACACGGAAACGTTTAATGAGATCAAAGTCAGGAGGGCAAAGACTAGAGAGCTGTCTTAGTTTGCGGTTAAAGGAAGTTTTGAGGCGATCCAAAGGGTTAGAAGTCAGAGGAGCATAAGTGCGAGAGTCAGAGAGCAAGACATCTGCTTTTCGGAGGTAGTCCTCACGGTCAAGGACACGGTCACGGTCGGCGAATGGGCAGGTGGAAAGGTATAACAGAACCATCATGGATGCATTGCGGTGTTATGCCAGTTCCCAACATGACAGCTGGGACACCTATATTCAACACATAGCAGGGGCCATCAGGTCTAGTGTGAACCGACAGACGGGGTTCACGCCCAACAAGTTAATGCTCGGTTGGGAAACCAACCAGCCAATAGATTTAATGTACCCCCGGGAGGTGCAACTTCAATCAGATGCAGTACCTTACCTAGCAAATTTGCAGAAGGAAATTGAGAAGGCACATGGACTGGCACGGAAGTCTCTATCCACAAACCAGGAACGAATGAAGAGAGATTATGACCTACGGGCACGGCTACAGGTCTATGAGAAAGGGGACCTGGTTTACCTGCTAGACACGGCACAGGTGAAGGGGCAGTGCCGGAAGCTATCACCGCAGTGGAAGGGCCCAGGCGTCATCATCCACAAGTTCTCATCTTGCCTATTTAGGGTCAAGCTCCAGAATGACAACATCACAGCAAATCATGGTAAACTAAAGAAGTGCAAGGACCGTACATGCCCGGGCTGGATTGAGAAGTTTAAACATCATATGTCACAGGTTCAGGAACCAGTGGGAGGGCCATATAAGGACCTTTACTGTGTGTGTCGGCAACCATACGATGGAAAGTTTATGGTGCAATGCGATATGTGCGCGGAGTGGTTCCATGGGGTATGTGTGAAAGTGACTCTGGCGAGTGTACGGTCAAAACCAGAGTATCCATGTCCTCGGTGTGAGCCATAAGAGCAGAAAAAAAGAAAAAAAAAGGAAAAAAAAAAAAAAAGAAAAAAGGAAAGGGAATAGTGTAGTGTATGCAATGTTGAAACAGTTCGTGTATAGTGCAAAGTTAATACGGGTGATAATTGTAATGTTCGTGTATAGTGCAAAGATAATACGGGTAATAATTGTAATGTTCGTGTACAGTGCAAAGATAATACGGGTAATAATTGTAATAGGACCCATTCATGAAACCAGACTTTTTTACAAAAAAGACATGTTGTATATAGTGAAACGTTTTCCCTCCAACATACCCATTGTTTTATAGGGACGGGAGGAGTGTAGAGGGAACCACATTCAAAGTGCCCGCCAAAGGAGACATTTTACAGTATAGGCAGGGCTGTGCCCTGACTGGTGGACGGCGACGGCGCACAGCCTACCCGCGCAGGCCGAGTGGGCCAGATTTGAACTGCATGTGACCTAGCGCGGACGACGCCTGCCTGGCACCACTGGCACTTAGGATATGTGCCCATAGGACCCCTAAAGAGGCATTGACTCCTTCTGTCCTACCCTTCCTGAGGAGCCTAGACTTGCTCCACCTGCCCTACCAGCCCTACCTCTCCCTACGACGACAGTTCCAGGTGAAATATTACTGTACTATTGTTGTAACACGTGGGTCACCTCTACAATGCTATCCCGAAGTCGCTCGGATAAGAATTTGATTTTATTGAAATATTTGCTCAAATGATGCTTGAGCGCGGTGTTTGGGTGCATTCAAGAGAAAAACGTGTGTCACGTTGAAGGGACATATACCTGCAAAAGTGATAACACTTTCACAAAGTGTTATCACAAAGTGATAAATTAATTAAACATTTTCACACACCAGGTTGTCACTGCTTTATCAGAGCAGCTTTTCCAAGAATGTGTTCACCTTTTCAAACATTCCCAACACTTCCCTGATCTCAGTGGAAGAGGCAGCATCCTCCCTTACCTCCTCATTCCCTTACTAATGGTGTAAATTGTTGATGAGGACCTGCCATACTCCCTTGTGAGATCAGTCACACAGACACCACAATCATGCTTTGCTATAATTTCCGTCTTCAAATCCACAGTAATTGTGTCTTTCTTCCTCTTGACAACACTATCTTTAGCAAGCAGCTTCTTTGGCGACATCGTGCGTTACAAATTGTAGTCACAAAACCACTAAAAACACAAAGAAAAACGGAAATAGATCCAGAGGGATGCTTGTCGTGTGCGATACAACAACAACACTGGCATCCGAAAATTTGCGAAAACCCACGAGACACTACGAAGCACCATGTGATACCGACAACATGTTATCATATATACAGATTCGAGAACCGTCATTGAAACCTTGCAACAAGAACACATATGTGATAACATACATCTGATCACAAATGTCATATCATTAATGCAAACACTCAAACGACAAGGGTGACAGGTACTTATCAACTGGGTGCCAAGTCATGTGGGAATAATAGGAAATGACATTGCAGACGAAGCTGCAAAACTTGCAACTAAGAGAAGAAATGTAGACATTTACATACCACAGAGTCTATCACAGATTAAGAAAGTAATTAGAAACAGAGGAATGCAAAAGATGTAGAGTGACCACAACACAGCAGTTGCAACATCAGGATCTGCGGGTTGGTACAAGAATTCAACCAACTACAAACCACTTAGTTTGATGAAAGGGAGCAGTAGAGCAACAGAAGTGCACTTATATCGCATCAGGCTTGGATACCCATGTGCATGGGAAATTGGCTTACAGGTTCCGGAAGATGAGAGGAAATGTCAACACTGTGGAGAAATGCCCGACAGACCACTGGAACATTATCTAACACAGTGCACAGTTACAAACCCATTAAGATTTCAACTTAGATTCAACAGGGCAGAAGAAGTTGTTAAACACGTATGGCAAAATCTTACTGAAGCGACCATACGAGTAATAAATACTCATACTCCGCCCAAGTAAAACAGAAACAAGCAACACTTAGTGGGCCAGCCAGAGGATTAGGGCCCGCGCAGGAATATCCCTGCAAAAAAAAAAAATAAAAAAAAATGTGGTTATCCTCGTTAATAGAGGTGAAGCTCGTCAATAGAGACAAATTTGCTGCAGGTGGCTCGCTCGTTACTGGAAATGCTCGTTAATAGAGCCGCTCGTTAATATATATGTATATATGTATATATATGTATATATGTATATATATATATATATATATATATATATATATATATATATATATTATATATATATATATATATATATATATATATATATATATATATATATATATATATATAAAACTGAAAACTTACACCCCAGAAGTGACTCGAACCCATACTGCCAGGAGCCACGGCGACACACAGAGAAAGACACAAGTCAGCCAATTAGATCATCGGTACAACTTCGTTCCAATAGGGTCTGAGACCATTGGCCCATGGGGAGAGAGTGCAAGAAGGTTTTTTAAGGATCTTGGTTCCAAGCTCATTGACACTACAAGAGACCCTAGAGCTGCAAGTTTTCTCTTTCAGCGCCTCAGTGTCGCGATCCAGAGGGGTAATGCCTGCTGCATCCTCGGTTCCTGCCCGGCATCGGAGGAGTTCGAGGAAATCTTCAGCCTCTAGGATGCGAACTTTTTCCTGTTTCCTCTTAATATTCATTTTTTGTATAAAATCAGATATGTAACTGTATAACCTTTCATAATAAAGTGTACACCATAAAAAAGGGGGGTGGTAGGAGATGCGAACACTTATACGTATCAGAGTTATTTGGCAAGTTTTTCTCTGAATGCTCTTTGTTAACTTCTCTGAGGCTGTAGGTCCCTATAATTGCACCAGAGGTGGTACCCCCCCCCCCCTATATATATATAATATATATATATATATATATATATATATATATATATATATATATATATATATATATATATATATATATATATATATAATATTAGTATATTTTGGTAGCAGTCTTTCCTGTAGACATATATTATTCAATATGACCAAAAAAGTAAGATTAATAATTCTAACACGAATTTTCTCAATCTTTCGTACATTTCTTTTCACTGTTGGAGGTAATTCAAAAATCAATTCTCCAAAATTCATTTTTATTTCTAGTCTAGAAATAAAAATGAATTTTGGAGAATTATTTCTAGTCTAGAAATAAAAATGAATTTTGGAGAATTGATTTTTGAATTACCTCCAACAGTGAAAAGAAATGTACGAAAGATTGAGAAAATTCGTGTTAGAATTATTAATCTTACTTTTTCGGTCATATTTAATAATAATATATATATATATATATATATATATATATATATATATATATATATATATATATATATATATATATATATATATATATATATATATATATATATATATATATATATATATGTATATATATATATATATATATATACATATATATATATATATATATATATATATATATATATATATATATATATATATATATATATATATATATATATATATATATATATATATATATATATATATATATATATTATTAAATATGACCAAAAAAGTAAGATTAATAATTCTAACACGAATTTTCTCAATCTTTCGTACATTACGCTTCACTGTTGGAGGTAAATAAAAAATCAATTCTCCAAAATTCATTTTTATTTCTAGTCTGACGCGACACGGGCGCGTTTCGTAAAACTTATTACATTTTCAAAGACTTTAGTTCACAAATACACAACTGAATAGAACTTACGTATCTCCGATTTTATATCTACATTTGAGTGAGGTGGGAGGGGTGATGTGGCATTAACACAAGACAGAACAAGAGGGGATATTAATAGGGTATTAAAAGTATCAACACAAGACAGAACACAAACAATGGGTATTGAATAGAAGTGTTTGTAGAAAGCCTATTGTTCCATATTTCTTGATGCTTCTATATTGGAGCGGAGTCTTGAGGTGGGTAGAATATAGTTGTGCAATAATTGGCTGTTGATTGCTGGTGTTGACTTCTTGATGTGTAGTGCCTCGCAAACGTCAAGCCGCCTGCTATCGCTGTATCTATCGATGATTTCTGTGTTGTTTAATAGGATTTCTCTGGCGATGGTTTGGTTGTGGGAAGAGATTATATGTTCCTTAATGGAGCCCTGTTGCTTATGCATCGTTAAACGCCTAGAAAGAGATGTTGTTGTCTTGCCTATATACTAGGTTTTTTGGAGCTTACAGTCCCCAAGTGGGCATTTGAAGGCATAGACGACGTTAGTCTCTTTTAAAGCGTTCTGTTTTGTGTCTGGAGAGTTTCTCATGAGTAGGCTGGCCGTTTTTCTGGTTTTATAGTAAATCGTCAGTTGTATCCTCTGATTTTTGTCTGTAGGGATAACGTTTCTATTAACAATATCTTTCAGGACCCTTTCCTCCGTTTTATGAGCTGTGGAAAAGAAGTTCCTGTAAAATAGTCTAATAGGGGGTATAGGTGTTGTGTTAGTTGTCTCTTCAGAGGTTGCATGGCTTTTCACTTTCCTTCTTATGATGTCTTCGACGAAACCATTGGAGAAGCCGTTATTGACTAGGACCTGCCTTATCCTACAGAGTTCTTCGTCGACTTGCTTCCATTCTGAGCTGTGGCTGAGAGCACGGTCGACATATGCGTTAACAACACTCCTCTTGTACCTGTCAGGGCAGTCGCTGTTGGCATTTAGGCACATTCCTATGTTTGTTTCCTTAGTGTAGACTGCAGTGTGGAAACCTCCGCCCTTTTCCATGACTGTTACATCTAGAAAGGGCAGCTTCCCATCCTTTTCCATCTCGTAAGTGAAACGCAGCACGGAACTCTGCTCAAATGCCTCCTTCAGCTCCTGCAAATGTCTGACATCAGGTACCTGTGTAAAAATGTCGTCAACATTCCTGCAGTATATGGCCGGTTTCAAGTTCATGTCGACTAAGACTTTTTGCTCGATGGTACCCATGTAGAAGTTTGCAAACAGGACACCTAGGGGAGAACCCATGGCGACCCCATCTACTTGCTTATACATGGACGAGACAATAGGAATGATAGCCGACAGAGTGTATCGTGATCCAGCCTGTACTCCTCTTGACATACCAGAAAATATTCTGAGGAAACTACTCCAAGCTTGCACTAAAGAGGCACCCTTCTTGAGCCCGGATGGGCACATGTAGATATAAAATCGGAGATACGTAAGTTCTATTCAGTTGTGTATTTGTGAACTAAAGTCTTTGAAAATGTAATAAGTTTTACGAAACGCGCCCGTGTCGCGTCAGACTAGAAATAAAAATGAATTTTGGAGAATTGATTTTTGATTTACCTCCAACAGTGAAGCGTAATGTACGAAAGATTGAGAAAATTCGTGTTAGAATTATTAATCTTACTTTTTCGGTCATATTTAATAATATATATATATATATATATATATATATATATATATATATATATATATATATATATATATATATATATATATATATATATATATATATATATATATATATATATGTCGTACCTAGTAGCCAGAACGCACTTCTTGGCCTTCTATGCAAGGCCCGATTTGCCTAATAAGCCAAGTTTTCCTGAATTAATATATTTTCTCAATTTTTTTTATTATGAAATGATAAAGCTACCAATTTCATTATGTATGAGGTCAATTTTTTTTATTGGAGTTAAAATTAATGTAGATATATGACCGAACCTATCCAACCCTACCTAACCTAACCTAACCTATGTTTACATGTTAGGTTAGGTTAGGAAGCCGAAAAAGTTAGGATAGGTTAGGTTAGGTAGGTTAGGTAGTCGGAAAAAACAATAATTCATGAAAACTTGGCTTATTCGGCAAATCGGGACTTGCATAGTAGGCCGAGAAGTGCGTTCTGGCTACTAGGTACGACATATATATATATATATATATATATATATATATATATATATATATATATATATATATATATATATATATATATATATATATATATATATATATATATATATATATATATGCGAACAAGCCTGAATGGTCCCCAGGACAATATGCAACTGAAAACTCACACCCCAGAAGTGACTCGAACCCATACTCCCAGAAGCAACGCAACTGTTATGTACAAGACGCCTTAATCCACTTGACCATCACGACCGGACATAATGAGGTGATAGCCGAGGCTATTTGAACCACCCCACCGCCGGCACTC
This sequence comes from Procambarus clarkii, assembly GCF_040958095.1. Classification (NCBI taxonomy): domain Eukaryota; kingdom Metazoa; phylum Arthropoda; class Malacostraca; order Decapoda; family Cambaridae; genus Procambarus; species Procambarus clarkii. Next base: position 6,075,844 of record NC_091219.1, read on the forward strand.
AGATAGTAATCTTGGGCATAGCATTTTACCAAATCACCTCATTCTTTGGGGCACACGTGAGGAACACAAATGCGAACAAGCCTGAATGGTCCCCAGGACCAACGTGTGCCCCAATGAATGAGAAAATACCTATCTTTATCTAACCTATCTTTATAGGTTAGGTTAGGTAGCCGAAAAAGTTAGGTTAGGTTAGGTTAGGTAGGTTAGGTAGTCGAATAACAATTAATTCATGAAAACTTGGCTTATTAGGCAAATTTGGCCTTGCATATTAGGCTGAGAAGTGCGTTCTGGCTACTAGGTACGATATATATATATGTATGAATGAAAACTCACACCCCAGAAGTGACTCGAACCCATACTCCCAGAAGCAACGCAACTGGTAACTACAGGGCGCCTTAATCCGCTTGACCATCACGGCCGTCAAAAGGAAGTGATAGCCGAGGCTATTTGAGCCACTTCCCCGACGGCAACTCGGATGGTAATCTTGGGCATAGCATTTCACCAAATCACCTCATTCTTTGGGGCACACGTGAGGAACACAAATGCGAACAAGCCTGAATGGTCCCCAGGACTATATGCGAATGAAAACTCACACCCCAGAAGTGACTCGAACCCATACTCCCAGAAGCAACGCAACTGGTAACTACAGGGCGCCTTAATCCGCTTGACCATCACGGCCGTCAAAAGGAAGTGATAGCCGAGGCGATTTGAGCCACTTCCCCGACGGCAACTCGGATGGTAATCTTGGGCATAGCATTTCACCAAATCACCTCATTCTTTGGGGCACACGTGAGGAACACAAATGCGAACAAGCCTGAATGGTCCCCAGGACTATATGCGAATGAAAACTCACACCCCAGAAGTGACTCGAACCCATACTCCCAGAAGCAACGCAACTGGTAACTACAGGGCGCCTTAATCCGCTTGACCATCACGGCCGTCAAAAGGAAGTGATAGCCGAGGCTATTTGAGCCACTTCCCCGACGGCAACTCGGATGGTAATCTTGGGCATAGCATTTCACCAAATCACCTCATATTTTAAATCACCTTGATGGTCAAGCGGATTAAGGCGCCCTGTAGTTACCAGTTGCGTTGCTTCTGGGAGTATGGGTTCGAGTCACTTCTGGGGTGTGAGTTTTCATTCGCATATATTCCTGGGGACCATTCAGGCTTGTTCGCATTTGTGTTCCTCACGTGTGCCCCAAAGAATGAGGTGATTTGGTGAAATGCTATGCCCAAGATTACCATCCGAGTTGCCGTCGGGGAAGTGGCTCAAATAGCCTCGGCTATCACTTCCTTTTGACGGCCGTGATGGTCAAGCGGATTAAGGCGCCCTGTAGTTACCAGTTGCGTTGCTTCTGGGAGTATGGGTTCGAGTCACTTCTGGGGTGTGAGTTTTCATTCGCATATAGTCCTGGGGACCATCCAGGCTTGTTCGCATTTGTGTTCCTCACGTGTGCCCCAAAGAATGAGGTGATTTGGTGAAATGCTATGCCCAAGATTACCATCCGAGTTGCCGTCGGGGAAGTGGCTCAAATAGCCTCGGCTATCACTTCCTTTTGACGGCCGTGATGGTCAAGCGGATTAAGGCGCCCTGTAGTTACCAGTTGCGTTGCTTCTGGGAGTATGGGTTCGAGTCACTTCTGGGGTGTGAGTTTTCATTCGCATATAGTCCTGGGGACCATTCAGGCTTGTTCGCATTTGTGTTCCTCACGTGTGCCCCAAAGAATGAGGTGATTTGGTGAAATGCTATGCCCAAGATTACCATCCGAGTTGCCGTCGGGGAAGTGGCTCAAATAGCCTCGGCTATCACTTCCTTTTGACGGCCGTGATGGTCAAGCGGATTAAGGCGCCCTGTAGTTACCAGTTGCGTTGCTTCTGGGAGTATGGGTTCGAGTCACGTCTGGGGTGTGAGTTTTCATTCGCATATAGTCCTGGGGACCATTCAGGCTTGTTCGCATATATATGTATATATATTTATATATATATATATATATATATATATATATATATATATATATATATATATATATATATATATATATATATATATATATATATGTGTGTGTGTGTGTGTGTGTACATGTATGTATAATATGTATAACATTATATTGTGTAACTAGCTTCAAAAGATTGTTACTTGCTTAGCAGTATGAACTATGGGTTCAGTTTCTGAACCGATTATATGCCTATGTAACCCTTTCCACAATCGCCCAAGGGATGGGTATGGGGTGCATAATAAAGAAAGAAATGAATGAGACGCAGATGTAATTATAGCTTGAGAGTCCATTAACATTGTTGGGATATTGTAACACAAGAAAGAGTTTTAGTAGCTAATATTAATGTGAAAATATTTAAATGAGTAAATTAATGATTAGTTGATAATTAACAAAGTTATGTTGACCAAACCACACACAACAGAAATTGAAGAGACAAAGACGTTTCATGGTCGTCACAATCGATTTGATAATAGTTCTGGACGGACCGAAATGTCATCGTCTCTTCTATTTATAGTATGTTGTTTGGTCAACCTTTCTCAGCCACGTTGTTGTGACTCTTCATCTGCATAACAAAGTTATTTTATTATTCAGATTGACAAATTTTAAGTTCCAGGTTTATACAGTTTTGTGAAATTGAGTCTAGGTAGTAACATAAATTGGTAAATCATAAATATTGTAAGTTAAGAATCTGATGCATATGTACTCACCTATTTGTGCTTGCGGGGGTTGAGCTCTGGCTCTTTGGTCCCGCCTCTCAACTGTCAATCAACTAGTGTACAGGTTCCTGAGCCTACTGGGTTCTATCATGTCTACACTTGAAACTGTGTATGGAGTCTGCTTCCACCACATCATTTCCTAATGCATTCCATTTGTCAACTACTCTGACACTAATAAAAGTTTGTAACGTCTCAATGGCTCATTTGGGCACTCAATTTCCACCTGTGTCCCCTAGTGCATGTACCTCTTATGTTAAATAGTCTGTCTTTATCTACCCTATCAATTCCTCTGAGAATCTTGTATGTGGTGATCAAGTCCCCTCTAACTCTTCTGTCTCCCAGTGACGTGTTGGTTTACTTCCCGAAGTCTCCTCTCGTAGCTCATACCCCTCAGTTTGAATACTAGTCTGGTGGAAAACCGTTGAACCTTTTCCAGTTTAGTCTTATGCTTGACTAGATTTGGACGCCATGCTGGAGCTGCATACTCCAAGATTGGCCTGACATATGTGGTTTACAAAGTTCTGAAAGATTCCTTACACAAGTTTCTAAAGGCCATTCTTATGTTAGCCAACCTGGCATATGCCGTTGTGTGTGTGTGTGTGTGTGTGTGTGTGTGTGTGTGTGTGTGTGTGTACTCACCTATATGTACTCACCTATATGTGCTTGCAGGATCGAGCATTGACTCTTGGATCCCGCCTTTCGAGCATCGGTTGTTTACAGCAATGACTCCTGTCCCATTTCCCTATCATACCTGGTTTTAAAATTATGAATAGTATTTGCTTCCACAACCTGTTCCTGAAGTGCATTCCATTTCCCCACTACTCTCACGCTAAAAGAAAACTTCCTTACATCTCTGTGACTCATCTGAGTTTCAAGCTTCCATCCATGTCCTCTCGTTCTGTTACTATTCCGTGTGAACATTTCGTCTATGTCCACTCTGTCAATTCCTCTGAGTATCTTATACGTTCCTATCATGTCCCCCCTCTCCCTTCTTCTTTCTAGTGTCGTAAGGCACAGTTCCCTCAGGCGCTCTTCATACCCCATCCCTCGTAGCTCTGGGACGAGTCTCGTTGCAAACCTCTGAACCTTTTCCAGTTTCATTATATGCTTCTTCAGATGGGGACTCCATGATGAGGCGGCATACTCTAAGACTGGCCTTACGTAGGCAGTGTAAAGCGCCCTAAATGCCTCCTTACTTAGGTTTCTGAATGATGTTCTAACTTTTGCCAGTGTAGAGTACGCTGCTGTCGTTATCCTATTAATATGTGCCTCAGGAGATAGATTAGGTGTTACGTCCACCCCCAGGTCTCTTTCACGCGTCGTTACAGGTAGGCTGTTCCCCTTCATTGTGTACTGTCCCTTTGGTCTCCTATCTCCTAGTCCCATTTCCATAACTTTACATTTGCTCGTGTTGAATTCTAGTAGCCATTTCTCTGACCATCTCTGCAATCTGTTCAGGTCCTCTTGGAGGATCCTGCAATCCTCATCTGTCACAACTCTTCTCATCAACTTTGCATCATCCGCAAACATCGACATGTAGGACTCTACGCCTGTAAACATGTCGTTAACATACACAAGAAATAGAATTGGTCCCAGCACCGATCCTTGTGGTACTCCACTTGTTACTGTTCGCCAGTCCGACTTCTCGCCCCTTACCGTAACTCTTTGGCTCCTTCCTGTTAGGTAGTTCCTTATCCATTCTAGGACCTTTCCCCCCACCCCCGCCTGCCTCTCGAGCTTGAACAGCAGTCTCATGTGCGGTACTGTATCAAAGGCTTTTTGGCAGTCCAGAAATATGCAGTCTGCCCAACCATCTCTGTCCTGTCTTATCCTCGTTATTTTATCATAGAATTCCAGAAGGTTTGTTAGGCACGATTTCCCTGTCCAGAACCCATGTTGATGTTTGTTCACAAACCTAATGTTCTCCAGGTGTGCAACCAGTCGTAGCCTAATTATTCTTTCCAGTATTTTACAGGGGATGCTTGTCAGTGATACAGGTCTGTAGTTAAGTGCCTCCTCCCTATCTCCTTTCTTGAAGATCGGCACGACATTTGCCTTCTTCCAGCAACTGGGCAATTCTCCTGACATAAGTGACTCATTAAAGATCATTGCCAGAGGCACGCTGAGGGCCTGTGCTGCTTCTTTTAGTATCCACGGTGATACTTTGTCTGGTCCAACTGCTTTAGTTGCATCTAGAGTTGTCAACTGTTTCATTACCTCCTCTGCTGTCACCTCTATATCTGATAGTCTTTCATCTAGGGTAACCCCTTCCAACAATGGGAGCTGCTCAGGCTCGGTAGTGAACACTCCATGGAAACTGGCATTCAGTGCCTCGCAGATTTCCTTGTCACTTTCAGTATATGCCCCCTCTGTCTTCCTTAGTCTTGTCACTTGGTCGTTCACCGACATTTTTCTTCTTATATGACTGTGTAGTAACTTAGGTTGTTTTTTCGCTTTGATTGCAATATCGTTCTCATAGTCCCTTTCCGATGTTCGTCTTATGTTAATGTAATCGTTCCTAGCTCTGTTGTATCTGCTTCTGTTGTCCTCTGTTCTTTGTCTTCTGTACTTCCTCCACTCCCGCCTGCTGGCCATTTTTGCTTCCTGACACTGTCTATTAAACCATGGGTTATTATATTCCTTCTTATTTTTTCCCTTTACCGTTGGTATAAATCTCTCTTCGGCCTCCTGGCATTTCTGTATGACTAGGTCCATCATATCTTGGACTGTTTTTCCTCTAATTTCTTCCTCCCACTGCACTTCACCCAGATAGTCCCTTATCCTCATATAGTCCCCTTTCCTGTAGTCAGCTCTCCTTTCCCAGATCTCTTGTCCCATGGTCATAATTTTGAATTCCATCATGTAGTCAAAGACTAGGACACAATGGTCACTGGCCCCTAGAGGTATTTCATGCTCTAAATTCTCGATATCTTCTACGTTCTGGGTGAAAATCAGGTCTAATAGGCTCGGTGCATCTCCTCCTCTTTCCCTTGTGTCTTCCTTCACATGTTGTGTCAGGAAATTCCTGTCTATAACATCTACTAATTTTGCTCCCCACGTTTCATCCCCTCCATGGGGATTCCTTGATTCCCAATTTATCTCTCCATGATTTAGGTCCCCCATGATCAGCAGCTTCGCTCTCATTCTGTGGGCTAGTGTTGCTGCCTTCTGCAGTTCATCAATACATGCTTTGTTGTTGTCATCATACTCCTGCCTGGGTCTTCTACTGTTTGGTGGGGGATTGTAGATTACCATGATCACAATCTTCCTCCCATCTACTGTCAGAGTTCCATGTATGAAGCTTGTGCACTCATTGGTAACTCGATTTCCCAGGTCTTCAAACTTCCATTTCCGCTTTATTAGGAGTGCTACTCCCCCTCCCTGTCTCTGTGTCCTCTCTTTTCGTATCACCTGGTACCCTTCAGGAAAGATAGCATCTGAGATCATGTCATTAATTTTAGTTTCCACAATTGCAACTATGTCAGGATCTGCTTCACTCACTCTTTCTTTTATCTCTTCTGCTTTATTAGATACCCCATCAGCATTGGTGTACCAAACCTTGAGATTCTTCATGGAAACTCTTGTACCAGAGTTCTCCCTTTCTCTGGGGGTCTGGGGGGATCTGGGGGATGTCTGGGGGGTGACTGGGGGCAGAGGGGATCTGGGGGATCTGGGGGGTGTCTGGGGGATGACTGGGGGCGGGGAGGGTCCGGGGGATGTCCGGGGGGATCCAGGGGGTGTCTGGGGGGGTCCGGGGGGTGTATGGGGGGTGAAAGAGTTCAGGAGGGGTGCTTGGGGGGCTACTGGGGGCTGGGCTTCTAGGAAGGTAGGTAGGAGGGTCTGGGGTAGGGCCTGGGTAGGTAGGTCTGGAGTAGGAAGGGCATACTGGGTCTGAAGATTAGGGAGGGCATAGAGGGGTTGGGAGATGGCGTAAGGTTGGGAGACAGATAGAGGTTGAGAGGTTGGGAGGGGGATGGATAGAGGGGGTGGGGGGGACCTCCCACCTCCCTCGCAAGGGTGGGGGGTCACATGGAAGGAGAGGGGATGAGGAGGGGTGAGGGCAGTGTGTGTGTGTGTGTGTGTGTGTGTGTGTGTGTGTGTGTGTGTGTGTGTGTGTGTGTGTGTGTGTGTGTGTGTGTGTGTGTGTGTGTGTGTGTGTGTGTGTGTGTATGGGATACCCTTGGTAAGTGAGAGTGGCAGATAACCATAGACGTTGTGTGGTCAACGTGTGGGGGGTTAAGGGGGGAGGGTCAAACCCACCCTCCAACATATGGGCTGACCACCACCTCAATCATCAACACTCCCCCAGCCTCCAGCTGGTGCTTGTAGGTGCCCCATCTACCACATGTCTCGTATAAGCCTACAGTTTCTGAGATATTTAAACTTCTCATGACAGTGGCATCGCACCAATATAAACTGTATTGGATTTTATCCCGAAATAATAATAATATACTGATTAAATGTATATTTACGTATGTATGCATGAATGTACTCCCAATCACGCCAAAGACAGCTCCTTTCTCATCTAGTTTAAGATAAAAACAGCTAGGTACTACATAATCAACTCCATGTAACCTATCTTACCTACTATCAACTTACATAATTTAAATTCATGCTGTTGATCTTAGTCTTGTCTTAGATTTTAAGTATTTCCTAAACCTGTCCTCTTACAAATTACGTTTGAATTTGACCGTTTGCCCGTATGGCCGAAAATGGACGTAATTTGAAAATGAAAAATAATTGAAAATAAATTTTTGAGTTTTTTCTTCCAAAACAACAAGTTAAGGGTCCTCTGGTAGGTTAATAGGGCAGGAAGTTCTCCTAAGGTTGCAAAACGTCATGAAAAGAGTTAACTGAAAGTTTCCTCTCCTAACCTTACCGAGTAAGCCGGAGGACTCACAAGTGAAAACGTGATAGTACATCACTTTCGTGAGCCAATTAAATGACAAATTACGTTCATTTTGGCCATAGCGCGCATACGGGTGTAGAGCAAGTTATTTTATGAGGACGGATTGGCCGCCAATGGTGTGGGTATTGGTAGTTTTAAGGATAGTATACACTAGCTCTATCTAGAAATCCAACATGCTAATTGTAACTCAAAATGTTTGTATGTACTTTTATCTACATAAACTATTTATTTATTCATATTTATTTTATGCATGTACCTGACATGGGTGATGGAGGCATCATCCATCACCATGACATCAATGGATGTCATGGTGATGGAAACCATTTAGGACCCCAACCCGTGAGCTGAAGCTGACCCCATACCCCAACCCGTGAGCTGAAGCTGACCCCATACCCCAACCCGTGAGCTGAAGCTGACCCCAAACCCCAACCCGTGAGCTGAAACTAACCCCATACCCCAACCAGTGAGCTGTAGTTGACCCCATACCCCAACCCGTGAGCTGAAGCTGACCCCATACCCCTACCAGTGAGCGGTAGTTGACCCCATACCCCAACCCGTGAGCTGAAGCTGACCCCATACCCCAACCAGTGAGCTGTAGTTGACCCCATACCCCAACCCGTGAGCTATAGTGGACCCCATACCCCAACTCGTAAGATGTAGTTGACCCCATATCCCCAACCCATGAGCTGTAGTTGACCCCATACCCCAACCCGTGAGGTGTAATTGACCCAATACCCCAACTAATGAGCAGTAATGGACCCCAATACCCCAACCCGTGAGCTAAAGTAGACCCCATACCCCAACCCGTGAGCTGTAGTTGACCCCATACTCCAACTTGTAAGGTAAAGTTTACCCCATACCCCAACCTGTGACCTGTAGTTGATCCCATACCCCAACCCGTGAGCTGTAGTTGACCCCATACTCCAAATCATGAGCTGTAGTTGACCCCATACCCCAACCCATGAGCTGTAGTTGACCCCATACCCCAACCCATGAGCTAAAGTTGACCCAATAACCCAATCTGTGAGCTGTAGTGAACCCCCATACCCCAACCCGTGAGCTGTAATGGACCCAATACCGCAACCTGTGACTGTAATTGACCCCATTCCCCAACCCGTAAGCTGTAGTGGACCCCATTCCCCAACCCGTAAGCTGTAGTTGACCCCATATACCAACCCATGAGCTGCAGTGTACCCCATACCCCAACCCGTGACAGTAGTTGACCCTATACCCCAATCCATGAACTGCAGTTGACGCCATCACACAACCTATGAGCTGTAATTGACCCCATACCTCAACCCATGAGCTGTAGTTGACCCCAAACCCAAACACATGAGCTGTAGCTGACTCCATACCCCAACCCGTAAGCTGTAGTTGACCCCATACCCCAATCCGTGAGCTATAGTTGACCCCGTACCCCAACCCGTGAGCTGTAGTGGAGCCCATACCCCCAACCCGTGAGTTGTAGTTGACCCCATACCCCAACCCGTGAGCTATAGTTGACCCCGTACCCCAAACCGTGAGCTATAGTGGACCCCATACCCCAACCTGTGAGCTATAGTTCACCCCATACCCCAAACCTTGAGCTGTAGTTGACCCCATACACCAACCCATGAGCTGTAGTTGACCCCATACCCCAACCCATGAGCTGTAGTTGACCCCATACCCCAACACGTGAGCTATAGTGGACCCCATACCCCAACCCGTGAGCTGTAGTGGACCCCATACCCCCATTCCAAAAGCTGTAGTTGACCCCATACCCAAACCCGTGAGCTTAGGTTTACCCCATACCCCAATCTGTGAGCTATAGTTGACACCATTCCCCAACTCATGTGCAGTAGTGGACCCCATACCCCAACCCGTGAGCTGTAGTTGATTCCATACACTAACCCGTGAGCTGTAGTGGACCCCCTATACCAAAACCAGTGAATATAGTTGACCCCATACCCCAACCAATGACAGTAGTGGACCCCATACCCCAACCTGTGAGCTGTAGCTGACCCCATACCCCAACCCGTGAGATGTAGTTGACCCCATACCCCAACCCATGAGCTGTAGTTGACACCATACCCCTAACCCGTGAGCTGTAGTTGACCCCATACCCCAACCTGTGAGCTGTTGTTGACCCCATACCCCAACCCGTGAGCTGTAGTGGACCCCATACCCCAACCCATGAGTTGTATTTTACCCCATACCCCAACCCATGAGTTTTACCTGACCCTCTACCCCAATCCATGAGCTGCAGTTGACCCCATAACCCCACCTATGAGCTGTAGTTGACTCCATACCCCATCCCATGAGCTGTAGTTGACCCCATACCCCAACTTATGAGCTGTAGTTGACCCCATACCCCAACCCATGGGCTGTAGCTGACCCCAAAACCCAACCCATGAACTGTAGTAGACCCCAAACCCAAACACATGAGCTGTAGCTGACCCCACACCCCAACCCGTGAGCTGTAGTTGACCCTATACACAAATCTGTGAGCTGTAGTTGACCCCATACCTCTGCCTATGAGCTGTAGCTGACCCCATACCCCAACCCGTGAGTTGTAGCTGACCCCATACGCCAACCCATGAACTGTAGTTGACCCCAAACCCAAACACATGAGCTGTAGCTGACCCCACACCCCAACCCATGAGCTGTAGTTGACCCCATACCCCAACCCGTGAGCTGAAGCTGACCCCATACCCCAACCAGTGAGCTGTAGTTGACCCCATACCCCAACCCGTGAGCAATAGTGAACCCCATACCCCAACTCGTAAGCTGTAGTTGACCCCATACCCCCAACCCATGAGCTGTAGTTGACCCCATTGTTACGAACCCGGATCCAGCGTCCGAGCACGGAGCAGTGACGACCGCGCCATCTGTGGGTCAGCTCCCGAAACCCCCACCAAATGGACGACGACACCTGGCGAGGACGACGTGTACCAGCTACGAGGGCCAGTTTCCAGTCCCGTTTAGCACTCAACACCACCGCCGCTGACCTCTGGTGAGGTGGTGCTCAGACTACAACGCCATCTATGGAGTGGATATGTCGGGCGTTTGTGTCTGAGCCTGTAAGTGAGGTGTTTTAGTGTCCCTGTTATTGATGACGTGTCTGCTTACAGAGTTAATACCCCTCCCCCCGTGTAATCTTTTTATATATTATTTATTGGTGGTGGTTAATATATTATATTAAGTTTTTGCCTTTATTTCCCTTCCCCTTTAAGTTACTTGCGTCACGGATCACATCCCTTGAAAGCCACTACTGGCTTGGGGTCGGATACAACTTCCTCTAACAACATCGGAGTAAGAACCCCGTTGTGTCCCGAGAGGGCCGTAACATAATTGGCATCCCCAGCGGGATCCGTCCCCTTGTTAAGTATGTTTGACAGGGGTGGTGAAGTGGCGTAATCCCTGTATATAATTCCCCCTGTGTGACGATTAGGACGTTATACGTCCTGTGCGGTGCTCAAGAGTGACTAAGTGCGATATTGTGCAGTGCGGTGTTCGCTGTGATTAAGCGATTAAGTGCAATATTGAGTTGTGCGGTGCTCAGTGATTCAGTGCAATACTGTAGAGCGAAGTGTTCGCTGTGATTCAGTGCAATATTGGGTAGTGCGGTGCCCGAAGTAATTACGTGCAATATTGGCAAGTGCAGTGTTTGGTGCGATAAAGTGCAATATTGTCGTAGAACAGTGCTCGGTGCATTAAGTGTTAACGTGTAAGCGGTGTGTCAAGTGCTAGTTAAGTGTTCCATCGGTGACAATGGCAGAAAAAGCTACCATCGATGATCTGGACGATGTTCAGGCTTTTCTGAACAGAGAGGACTGTCTTGCCAGATTAAAATATCTGAGCAAACCAGAACTTGTACTAGTGAGCGCCTACCTGGAGATCAAGGTCCGTGCCAGTGATTCCCGTGTGGAGATCTTGTCCAAGGTTCACCGGCACTTGAAGGCAGAAGAGAAACAGGAAGGCGAGACTCCTAGTACAAAGGAAAGTGAAGAAATAGCTTCCACGGAAAAGGAAGATAAAGGCAGCGACATTGACAGTGATGCAGGTGAGCTGAATATTAGCTTGCTTACAGTCAAAATGCGCGCCTTAGAAATAAATCGTGAGATAGAATGGAAGAAGTTAGAAATAGAACGAGAATTAAAAGATAAAGAAATGGAGATGAAAGAAAAAGAATTGGCGATGAGGCGTTTAGAATTAGAGCGAGAACGAGAAAGAGAAGAGCGACGAGAGAGAGACGAAAGAGAAAGAGAAAGAGAAGAGCGAGAAAGAGAAGAGCGACGAGAGAGAGAAGAACGAGAAAGAGAAAGAGAAGAACGAGAAAGAGAAAGAGAAGAACGAGAAAGAGAAAGAGAAGAACGAGAAAGAGAAAGAGAAGAACGAGACAGGCAAGAACGACGAGACAGAGAGGAAAGAGAGAGACAACATGAACTAGAAGTACTGCGGTTAGGCGGTGGTCGGAGGCCAACAACGGACACCAGCGGTTTCGATCCGGTAAGAAACATCAAAATGGTCCCCAAATTCAATGAGAGGGAAGTTTCGAAGTTCTTTGCAGCCTTCGAGAAAGTCGCTGCCTCTTTGGAGTGGCCAAGGGAGAATTGGGCCATCATGATACAGTCAGTCTTGACTGGGAAGGCCCAAATCGCCTACTCTATGTTATCCCTTGACGACTCCTGCGATTACAACAGGGTGAAGAAAGTGGTGCTCATGGCTTACCAGCTGGTACCTGAGGCTTACAGGCAGAAGTTTAGAAACCTAAAGAAGACCTCAGAGCACACTTTCACCGAATTCGCCACCATCAAGGAGCGACTTTTCCAGGAATGGTGCTCCTCTCGGAAGGTGGAGACCAAAGAAGACCTCGAGCAGCTTATACTGCTAGAGGACTTCAAGGATTGTTTGTCTGGAGACCTGAAGACGTACCTAGAGGAACAGCAGGTAGAGTCCTTGAGTGCAGCAGCCACAATGGCTGAGGAATACATCCTGACTCATAGGCCGTCTGCTAAGTACGTCCCAAGGCATTACCAACGCCAGTTTGATAAACCTCATGAAGAAGAAGAGACCCCCGTCCCACGAAGCGCTAAGAAGACGCCCCCAAGTAGCCCTCGAAGAACAAGTCCTAGCAGTCCGAAACACCGGAGTCCGAGGAGGAATATGGTGTGCTGGACTTGTGGGCAGAAAGGGCATGTAGCTGCTATGTGCCGAGGCAGAAGAGGTGGTGGCGCACGTAGGGAGGTGATGATGATGAGCTGTGTTACACCACCAGCAGGAAACCAGTCGACAATGACACAGGAAGGATCAAGTTTGTTCGCCCCTCACACTTCAAGCGGGTATGTAATGAGTGATCATACTGGTAGATCTGTAGTAGTGCTCAGAGATAGTGGAGCAGCCCAGTCCCTGATCGTGAGAAGCTCGTTACCCGAGGGAGTAAGTGTGGATGTGAGACAAAAGGTTGTCCTGGTTGGGTTTCCTAGGACGCAGTACATCGCCCCCTTAGTGACGGTACATCTCGACTCGCCTTACTTCAGCGGCACATGTGCGTTGGCAGTAGTCGATACCCTCCCTGTGGCTGGGATTGACATGGTACTAGCCAACGACTTGGTGACAGATTGGAGCATCAATCTTCCCAAGGTTGCGGACGAGTCTACCGGAACAGCACGGTCTGAGGTAACAGGCAATGGTAATATCCAGGTAAAGGCAGACCCGGATTCAAACAGGTTTAATTTGTCCTCTCACCCACAGATCGACAGAGTGCTAGCAGAGTCTCCTGATTCTTCTCCCGACGAGGAACATGCGGTTACGATAGCAAAGGTAACTGAGCAGGAAGAGAGGCCTTGTGAGCAGGCACCCACGGATACCAACGAGTCTGGAGTGAAGGCACCTGTGTACTTGCAGCCTGGCAAAGTACAATGTATGCTGAACCGGCCAGAGATTCCCCAGACGTCGGAGGTATGTGAGGCATGTGCAAAGGTTCTAGTGCCCTCTTTGGTCCATACCAGGCTAATGGATGTAGCCGGCTATGGACATAACAGGCTCAGGAAGCTTCTCCCTCAGGTGACCAAATGTTTCCTAGCAGTATTTTGTGTTATTCTCGTATGTGGTCTCGGTAAGGATCAGTGGACGACCCGAAGGATGATGGCTCCCTTGAACATCGTGAAGAGATCCCAGGGATTATAGACGTGTACTGCGAGTGTTGCAGTCGACGAAGGAGCCTGGAAAGTGATGGTTGATACAGGAGGTACGACATATGATAATAGGAGTGACTGTTTCCGGCAGGTTGACACCCCCCGCGTGATAGCTGAGCCTCAATGCAGCGTTATATGGAACGTTGGTCGACCTGACGGTGGCAGAGCGAATGCCATCTTCGGTGTGCAAGCAGCCCTGTTGAAACTAGGTGTACGCATAGTAGAGGCGTATGCAGTAAGTATTGACTTACCCACTGTCGCTATCACTCTGAATTATCAGACCCCTGTATTCCAGGTTCCCGTCTCCCTGAAGGACTACCGGACCGGTACCAGAAATGCCATCTGTGTCCAGCCATCATCGGTGCCACGACATAGGGAAGTGTCGAGTCGCCCCAGATCGTGTCCACACCGATCCTTACTTGAGAGATGTGAGATGATGCCCCTGCTTGACATCGCAGCGGAGATGTGGACGATTACATCAGGCAGGTCATTGCCTTCTATCTGCAAGTTTCCTTTGTGCGAGAGTTCCACAGTGGTACGGTTCTGTGGACAAGACAGCCTCGCTATTCCAGTTCATAGAGTAAGTGAGTCCATTTGGAGTTGTGTCGCCGTACTAATTTGGTTTGTGTTTCTTTTTATAGAACCCCAAACCAAATTCTTTTTGGTGGGGAGGTGTTACGAACCCGGATCAGAGGATTCGTTGTGAGGCCACGTAAGCACCGACGACTTAGCACCGAGAGCTTGATTCCAGGGTCTTCAGGAGAAGACATATGTGTACAGTGTTAATACCCCTCCCCCCGTGTAATCTTCTTATACATTATTTATTGGTGGTGGTTAATATATTATATTAAGTTTTTGCCTTTATTTCCCTTCCCCTTTAAGTTACTTGCGTCACGGATCACATCCCTTGAAAGCCACTACTGGCTTGGGGTCGGATACAACTTCCTCTAACAACATCAGAGTAAGAACCCCGTTGCGTCCCGAGAGGGCCGTAACACCCATACCCCAACCCGTGAGGTGTAATTGACCCAATACCCCAATTAATGAGCAGTAGTGGACCCCAATACCCCAACCCGTGAGCTAAAGTAGACCCCATAACCCAACCCGTGAGCTGTAGCTGACCCCATACGCCAACCCATGAACTGTAGTTGACCCCATACCCCAACCCGTGAGCTGAAGCTGACCCCATACCCCAATTAGTGAGCTGTAGTTGACCCCATACCCCAACCCGTGAGCAATAGTGAACCCCATACCCCAACTCGTAAGCTGTAGTTGACCCCATACCCCCAACCCATGAGCTGTAGTTGACCCCATACCCCAACCCGTGAGGTGTAATTGACCCAATACCCCAACTAATGAGCAGTAGTGGACCCCAACCCGTGAGCTAAAGTAGACCCCATACCCCAACCCGTGAGCTGTAGTTGACCCCATACTCCAACCCGTAAGGTAAAGTTTACCCCATACCCCAACCTGTGAGATGTAGTTGAACCCATACCCCAACCCGTGAGCTGTAGTTGACCCCATACTCCAAATCATGAGCTGTAGTTGACCCCATACCCCAACCCATGAGCTGTAGTTGACCCCAAACCCCAACCCGTGAGCTAAAGTTGACCCAATACCCCAATCTGTGAGCTGTAGTGAACCCCTCATACCCCAACCCGTGAGCTGTAATGGACCCCATACCCCAACCCGTGAGCTGTAGTTGACCCCATACCCCAACCCGTGAGCTATAGTGGACCCCATACCCCAACCCGTCAGCTATAGTGGACCACATACACCAACCCGTGAGCTGTAGTTGACCCCATACCCCAACCCTTGAGCTGTATTTGACCCAAACCCCAAACCTTGAGCTGTAGTTGACCCCATACACCAACCCATGAGCTGTAGTTGACCCCATACCCCAACCCATGAGCTGTAGTTCTGTAGTTGACCCCATACCTCTGCCTATGAGCTGTAGCTGACCCTATACCCCAACCCGTGAGTTGTAGCTGACCCCATACCCCTACCCGTGAGCTGTAGCTGACCCCATACCCCAACCCATGAACTGTAGTTGACCCCAAACCCAAACATATGAGCTGTAGCTGACCCCACACCCCAACCCGTGAGCGGTAGTTGACCCCATACTCCAAACCGTGAGCTGTAGCTGACCCCATACCCCAATCCATGAGCTGTAGTTGACCCCATACCCCTGCCTATGAGCTGTAGCTGACCCCATACCCCAACCCGTGAGCTGTAGTTGACCCCATACCCCAACCCGCGAGATGTATTTGACCTAAACCCCAATCCGTGAGCTATAGTTGACCCCGTACCCCAACCCGTGAGCTGTAGTGGAGCCCATACCCCAACCCGTGAGCTGTAATTGACCCCATACCCCAACCCGTGAGCTGTAGTTGACCCCATACCCCAACCCGTGAGCTACAGTGGACCCCATACCCCAACCCGTGAGCTATAGTGGACCACATACACCAACCCGTGAGCTGTAGTTGACCCCATACCCCAACCCGTGAGCTGTATTTGACCCAAACCCCAAACCTTGAGCTATAGTTGACCCCATACACCAACCCATGAGCTGTAGTTGACCCCATACCCCAACCCATGAGCTGTAGTTGACCCCATACCCAAACCCGTGAGCTAAGGTTTACCCCATACCCCATTAAAGGTTCAGAAGCGTATCAAGTCTGTCTGAAACATGTTCCTTTGAGGAAAGCCAGAAAGAGACCTAACGTAGAAAGAGAACGCAGACGACACTATAAACGCAGGAAAAAAATAACGGAACTGCTTATGCAGACACGAATTTCCCGTCAAAGAAGGAATAATTTAAATAGGGAGTTTGAAGAAATCGAGCGGAAATTTAAACACTCATATGAAACTGAAGAAAGGCAGATAGAACAGAAAGCAATTCAGGAAATAAAGAAAAATCCAAAATATTTCTTCTCATATGCGAAATCAAAAGCAAAAACCACTGCCAGTATTGGACCTATTCGTACAAGTGAAGGTTCATACACGGAGGATGACAAAGAAATTAGTGAAATCCTAAAAACGCAGTATGAGGACATGTTTAGCACTCCAATAAACAACATGAAGGTGGAAGATCCAGACAATTTCTTTATGCGGGATATTCAAACCCTTGTAAATATAACTGATATAAACACGAGCGCACTAAATTTTGAAAAAGAAATTGAAAACATGCCCATGCACTCGGCCCCAGGTCCAGACTCATGGAATTCAATATTTATTAAGAAATGTAAAGTGCCGGTAGCACAGGCACTCAGTATAGTGTGGAGGAAGAGCTTGGACACGGGGGAGATACCAGATGCACTTAAAGTAGCAGACATAGCCCCTCTACACAAGGGAGGGAGCAAAGCATTGGCAAAAAATTATAGACCAGTTGCACTAACATCGCACATCATAAAAGTATTTGAGAGAGTGATTAGGAGTCAGGTCACCAATTTCATGGAGACCAATGACCTTCACAACCCAGGCCAACATGGATTTCGAGCGGGAAGATCGTGCCTCTCACAGCTACTTGAGCACTATGACAAAGTCACTGAGGCATTAGAAGAGAAACAGAATGCTGATGTGATTTACACGGACTTCGCAAAGGCTTTCGATAAATGTGACCATGGCGTGATAGCACACAAAATGAAGTCACTGGGAATAACCGGTAAAGTTGGACGCTGGATACTCAGTTTTCTGTCAAACAGGACTCAGCGAGTAACTGTCAACCATATAAAATCTAGTCCAAGTGCAGTGAAAAGCTCTGTACCTCAGGGTACAGTCTTTGCACCGCTGTTTTTCCTTATTCTCATATCAGATATAGACAAAAATACAAGTCACAGCTTCGTATCATCCTTTGCAGATGACACAAAAATCAGTATGAAAATTACCTCAGCTGAGGACATTGAAAAACTTCAAGCTGATATTAATAAACTTTTCGACTGGGCATCAGAAAATAACATGATGTTTAACAGTGATAAATTCCAGGTACTCAGGTACGGTAAAAATGAGGACCTTAAACATAATACAGAGTACAAAACACAATCAAATGTACCAATAGTAGGAAAACAGCATGTAAAGGATTTGGGAATAATAATGTATGACGACCTAACGTTTAAGGAGCATAACCAAGCAAATATTGCGACAGCCAGAAAAATGATAGGATGGATTACGAGAACTTTCAAATCCAGGGATCCCATCACAATGGTTGTACTCTTCAAGTCACTTGTGTTGTCCCGTCTTGAGTACTGCTCAGTACTCACTTCCCCCTTCAGAGCAGGAGAGATTGCTGAAATAGAGGGAATACAGAGAACATATACGGCACGCATAGACGCAATAAAGCACCTAAATTATTGGGATCGTCCCAAAGCCCTCCAAATGTACTCACTAGAAAGAAGACGAGAGAGATATCAAATAATATACACCTGGAAGATACTGGAGGGCCAAGTACCAAATCTACACAGTAAAATAACAACGTACTGGAGTGAACGACATGGAAGAAAATGTAGAATAGAACCAGTGAAGAGCAGAGGTGCCATAGGCACAATCAGAGAACACTGTATAAACATCAGAGGTCCGCGGTTGTTCAACGTCCTCCCAGCAAGCATAAGAAATATTGCCGGAACAACCGTGGACATTTTCAAGAGGAAACTAGATTTATTCCTCCAAGGAGTGCCGGACCAACCGGGCTGTGGTGGGTATGTGGGCCTGCGGGCCGCTCCAAGCAACAGCCTGGTGGAGCAAACTCTCACAAGTCGAGCATGGCCTCGGGCCGGGCATGGGAAGTAGAAGAACTCCCAGAACCCTATCAAACAGGTATCAACCAGGTATACCCCAATCTGTGAGCTATAGTTGACACCATACCCCAACTCATGTGTAGTAGTGGACCCCGTACCCCAACCCATGAGCTGTAGTTGATTCCATACACCAACCCATGAGCTGTAGTGGACCTCCTATACCAAAACCAGTGAATATAGTTGACCCCATACCCCAACCTATGACAGTAGTTGACCAAATACCCCAACCTGTGAGCTGTAGTTGACCCCATACCCCCAACCCGTGAGCTGTAGTTGACCCCATACCCCAACCCATGAGCTGTAGTTGACACTATACCCTAACCCGTGAGCTGTAGTTGACCCCATACCCCAACCCGTGAGCTGTAGTTGACCCCATACACCAACCCGTGAGCTGTAGTGGACCCCTTACCCCAACCCATGAGCTTTACCTGACCATATACCCCAATCCATGAGCTGCAGTTAACCCCATAACCCAACCTATGAGCTGTAGTTGACCCCATACCACAACACATGAGCTGTAGTTGACCCCATACCCCAACCCATGAGCTGTAGTTGACCCCATACCCCAACCAATGAGCTGTAGTTGACCCCATACCCCAGACTATTTGCTGTAGCTGACCCCATACCCCAAACCGTGAGCTGTAGTTGACCCCATACCCCAACCCATGAGCTGTAGCTGACCCCATACCTCAACCCATGAACTGTAGTTGACCCCATACCCCAACCAATGAGCTGTAGTTGACCCCATACCCCAGCCTATGAGCTGTAGCTGACCCCATACCCAAACCCGTAAGCTGTAGTTGACCCCATACCCCAACCCGTGAGCTAAAGTTGACCCTATACACAAATCTGTGAGCTCTAGTTGACCCCATACCCCAACTCGTAAGCTGTACTTGACCCCATACCCCAAGCCATGAGCTGTAGTGGACCCCATACCCCAACCCGAGAGCTGTATTGGATCCCATACCCCATCCTGTGAATGTAGTTGACCCCATACCCCAACCCATTAGCTGTAGTTGACCCCATACCCCAACCCATGAGCTGTAGTTGAACCCATACCCTAACCCGTTAGCTGTAATTGACCCCATACCCCAACCCTTGAGCTGTATTTGACCCAAACCCCAATCCGTGAGCTATAGTTGACCCCGTACCCCAATCAATGAGCTGTAGTTGACCCCATACCCAAACCCGTGAGCTAAGGTTTACCCCATACCCCAACCCATGAGCTGTAGTTGACACCATACCCTAACCCGTGAGCTGTAGTTGACCCCATACCCCAACCTGTGAGCTGTAGTTGACCCCATACACCAACCCGTGACAGTAGTTGACCCCATACCCCAACTCGTGACCTGTAGTTGACCTCATACCCCAACCTGTGACTGTAGTTGACCCCATACCCCAACCTGTGAGCTGTAATTGACCCCATTCCCCCAACCCGTGAGCTGTAGTTGACCCCATACCCCAACCTGTGACAGTAGTTGACCCCATTCCCCAACCTGTGAGCTGTAATTGACCCCATTCCCCCCACCCGTGAGCTGTAGTTGACCCCATACCCACACCCATGACCTGTAGAAGACCCCATACTACAACCTGTGACTGTAGGTGACCCCAGACCCTAACCTGTGAACTGTAGTTGAGCAAAAACCCCATCCCATGAGCTGTAGTTGACCCCATACCCCATCCCATGAGCTGCAATTGACCCCATACCCCAACCTGTGAGCTGTAGTTGACCCCCATACCCCAACCCGTGAGCTGTAGTTGCTCCCATAACCCATCCCATAAGCTGTAGCTGACCCCATACCCCAACTCGTGCGCTGTAGCTGACCCCATACCCTAACTCATAAGCTGTAGTTGACCCCATACCCCATCCCATGAGCTGTATTTGTCCCCATCTTGAGGTTATCTTGAGATGATTTCGGGGCTTTAGTGTCCCCGCGGCCCGGACCTCGACCAGGCCTTCCTCCCCCAGGAAGCAGCCCGTGACAGCTGACTAACACCCAGGTACCTATTTACAGCTAGGTAACAGGGGCATTCAGGGTGAAAGAAACTTTGCCCATTTGTTTCTGCCTCGTGCGGGAATCGAACCCGCGCCACAGAATTACACAGAGTCCTGTGCGCTATCCACCAGGCTACGAGACCCCATACATCAACCCATGAACTATGTGCTGTGGTTGACCTTATACCCCAACCCGTGAGCTGTAGTGGACCCCATATCCCAACCCCTGAGCTGTAGGTGACCCCCTTACCCCAACCCGTGAGCTGTAGTTGACCCCATACCCCTACCTGTGAGCTGTAGTTGACCCCATACCCCAACCCATGAGCAGTAGTGGACCGCATACCCCAACCTATGAACTGTACTTGACCCCATTCCCCAACCCGTGAGCTAAAACTGACCCTATACCCCAAGCCATGAGCTGTAGTAGACCCAATACCCCAACTCGTGAGGTGTAGTTGGCCCAGTACCCCAACCTATGAGCTGTAGTTGACCCCATACCCCAACCTATGAGCTGTAGAGGACCTCATACCCCAGCCTATGAGTTGGAGCTGACCCCATACCCCAACCCGTGAGCTGTAGTTGACCCCATACCCCAACCCGTGAGCTAAGGTTTACCCCAAACCCCAATCTGGGACCTATAGTTGACACCATACCCCAACTCATGTGTAGTAGTGGACCCCATACCCCAACCCGTGAGCTGTAGTTGACCCCATACACCAACCCATGAGCTGTAGTGGACTCCCTATACCTAAACCTGTGATTATAGTTGACCCCATACCCCAACTCGTGAGCTGTAGTTGACCTCATACCCCAACCCGTGAGCTGTAGTTGACCCCATACACCAACCCATGAGCTGTAGTGGACTCCCCATACCTAAACCTATGACTGTAGTTGACCCCATACCCCAACCCATGAGCTGCAGTTGACATCATATCCAAACCCATCAGCTGTAGTTGACCCCATACCCCAACCCATGAGCTGTAGTTGACCCCATACCCCAACCCATGAGCTGTAGTTTACCCCATACCCCAACCCATGAGCTGTAGTTGACCCCATACCCCATCCCATGAGCTATATTTGACCCCATACCCCATCCCATGAGCTGTAATTGACCCCATACCCCAACCTGTGAGCTGTAGTTGTCCCCAATACCCCAACCCGTGAGCTGTAGTTGGCCCCATAACCTATCCCATAAGCTGTAGCTGACCCCATACCCCAACTCGTAAGCTGTAGCTGACCCCATACCCTAACTCATCAGCTGTAGTTGACCCCATCCCATGAGCTGTATTTGACCCCATACATCAACCCATGAAGTATGTGCTGTGGTTGACCTTATACCCCAACCCGTGAACTGTAGTGGACCCCATATCCCAAACCGTGAGCTATAGATGACCCCATACTCCAACCCGTGAGCTGTAGTTGACCCCATACCCCAACCCGTGAGCTGTAGTTGACCCCATACATCAACCCGTGGCTGTAGTTGACCCCTTACCCCAACCCGTGAGCTGTAGGTGACCCCATACCCCTACCCGTGAGCTGTAGTTGACCCCATAGCCCAACCCATGAGCAGTAGCGGACCGCATACCCCAACCCGTGAGCTAAAACTGACCCTATACCCCAAGCTATGAGCTGTAGTAGACCCAATACCCCAACTCGTGAGGTGTAGTTGACCCCATACCCCAACCCATGAGTTTTACCTGACACTATACCCCAACTCATAAGCTATAACTGCCTGTGAGATTTTTTTCTATGCCTACCTCCTTTAGGAGGTGGACTACAAGTTTAAAGGCTGCTCACGGCAGTTAAGCACGAGTCCAATAGAAAAAGGAAAAGCGGGAGCAAACCGCCAGGCCTCCACCATAAGGGGTGAAAACCTGTCCACAATAGGCCGTGGCTCCTCCTAGTGAAACAGGATGTTAAAACTAATAAAGGGTAACTGACGGGTTCTCACAATCAAATATTTATATTTGATGTGGAGCAATGAATTGGAATTCGAATTCCCAAGAACAGCTGTCATATCAAATCACATCAACATTTAATCGTAATATGAAGAAATATGGTGGAATAATATGGTTGAAGGGTTGACATCAAAGACCGTTTTCTATAACATAACAATTTATTAATAACAAGAGACTAACTACTACATTACCGAGTTTACGTTACGTTAATGTCCATCCAGTGGCACGATAACAAACAGCTAAATAGCAACCCTTGCTGTGAGGCTGCATGCTGAACTAACCTGAACACAGGTGTGCCCACTGATGACGCAATATTGCAAATCAAAGAAAATATCACAGACTAAGTTACACCACAGCGAATGGTTACGTTATTGTCCATCAAGTGGCATTTGCAACACAGCTATTTAACAGCCCCTCGAGAAGTGACAGCAGCCTCCATCTTGCTATCACTTTGGGCTGACAACATGAACTAACTGAACAAATGAAGGATAGCCACTGAAGACACAAGCATGCAATCAATAGTGTCTCGGTTCTCCTGACAGCTACTATAATCACAAACTTAGGGGTCCTCCCGCCCCCCAGGAGAGACTCACGTAACTAGGCGGGTAGTCCAACAGTGACCCCCCCCGTATCACAACCCAGTGTGAACACTCTTTGCAACTCCCTACAAGAAGTTGCCCTGTAATTAGTAACAAAGACAGGCAAGGCGGGATTCTGGGACACAGCTCCACAAATCCCTAGATTCCTCTACTCTCGTCACCAGACGACAACCAAAGAAATTGCCTTAAGTGATTAATTACGTTAATTGACTGATCGCAGCAGTCAGCAACAAAGTACTACGGTAAACACAAACAATTGTCTCACACTAGACAACATCATGGTGATACTCTACGTTAATCTTTAACACTTGTCTCTCTTGTTAACAATAACTCAAACTTATATTACATCACACTTGACTCCTAGCAAGTATTCAGTGAGAAATTCTCAATTAAGGTCAAACGGAGCACTAATTACATCCCCATTGAGTTACGTTAACAAAGCCTACCTTAACTTGGTAGCTTCTCAACAGTCTGTGTCAAAAAATTACTAGTGAGTGTTAATTACCCTAATTAATGCTGAGCAATTAATTAACTGTCACCAGGACCAATAATTAATCATCCATAAATACGTCTCACTCCGCACTGCCTAAGCAGGTCTCACCAAACACTGTGAATTCACGGGAAAGGAGTTAATTACCCCTAATTAACAAGATGTGCCACTAATCCACTGTCCTCAGACAGGATATGATTAATACAACGATTTATGCTAGCTCCATGACCTCGCATTATCGGGTCATCGGAGCTCTCCGATGTTAATTACTCCACTAATTAACATGAGCCACTAATTGATATACCCCAGAAAGGTAATTAGTCTCGAGCAAATTACGTTAACACAAATACTGACAGATCCTCTCCCCTTTATGTGAATTCATGATGAAAAGGCTAATTACATAATTAGCTAGAGTGGTCAATTAGTTGTCACACGAACAAATAATTGCTCCCAAGACGTATCTCACTCAAGCTCAACGCTGTTCTCTCTCATAACAGCCCTCACTCACTCTACAATAAGTGTGCACCCCTTATCCAGTTAATTCCCCAATTATTAACTCACTGAATCCTTAAGTCCTCAACACAACTTAAAGAAACAAAGTTACCCCAGTGTTACATAGGTCACACTACAATGACATGCACCAACACAAATGCATTGCCCACATACGGTTCTGGCTACTGCAACTCGTTAATTACTGTGCCCACATAATAATGACACACGGTTGTGCAACACACAAGAGTATACCAATATTACTGCCCCCCCTTTTCTTGCAACCGTTGCAAAGGACTACTGTGAACACACACTTACCTCAGCAAGGCAATTAACCCATCAATTGCCTGCTCTCATTAAGCACTGTGAATTCCCCTGAATAATCCTAGAGGTCCCTTAAACCCTCAACACCGCTCTGAGGGCAGCAATATCGTATAAACTGATAACAATACTGCACAAACTTGCAACATAATGATGCCGTCAGCATACCCCACAAGCTAATGACATCATTAGGCAATCAGTCAGCAATCACATCTACTGATTTACCACACAACACAGTACATAAAGCATGCAAATGAACACATAGAAATGGCATTCACATAATCAATGAAAATTATATCATCAGGTAAATGTATCCCTAACTACACAGACCTCAGGGGTACCCACTGACATCCCTGCCACCTGGCCTGCCTTCCTCTAATGAATATAATTACGGTACTCTATGGCATTAATCCAGTCTGAACGATTATATAGAATCGAAAGGCTGGATCACTTATATGGTAAATCTTTACACTGACCGGTACATACTCGAGTCAGTCTACACACACACACATATATATATATAACATACATATATATAACTAAAGTGTGGTCCCGTGTACAACATCTATCTCCAGGTACTGCCCCACCAGTCACCTGGACGTGCTACAGACAGCTGTCTCTCAGCTGCTTCCCTAGCCTGGCAGGGCTATGGTACAACACAGCCTTACCCTGAATTTCCACTAATACTGAGACACTGTTACACTGACTATTGTTCTCACTTTTTCCTCTCCTTCTTTCACTCATTTCCCAGGTCACTACCACTCTAGCTGTCAACACTTAGCTTGCTCCTCATGCGTCGACAAGATGTGGCCCTAGGCTGACCCGGGAAAGTGGCCAAGTGGCCCAAGGAGGTGGCCAAGGCATGTGACCACCGCGTGACCCACAGCGCCCCTCCCGAACTGAGGGGGGGTGGGGGGGTGGTAGCCGGCGCGCGGGCAGGCGGGTGGTAGCCAGCGCTCGGGCAGGCGGGTGGTAGCCAGCGCTCGGGCAGGCGGGTGGACGGGCCATGTGGCTGGGCCATGTGGCCGGTGGCCGGGGTGGCCCCCGGG
>NC_091219.1:6106339-6156339 GCF_040958095.1 Procambarus clarkii
AATTTTGCAAAAATAATGGCATTTACTATTTTTAAAAGATTATTAGCAAATTTACACAAATGGTGCATTCGGAAGACAAAACCAATTTTTCACTTTTGACAATTGAGCACCTGCTACATCCAGATTCTAGGGAGGAAAGGAAGGACGATCTTACTGGATCCCATAGCCTCTCCGAGGCACAAACCAGGCTTTTACATACCCCCCCCCCCCCCTGCACCCGAGCTTTTAAAATAGTAAATGCTACTATTTTTGCAAAATTATTACGAGATCTATTATTCTAATAAGAGTTTGATAAAATACAAACCCTGGGGCCATAGAACGGCTATTTAATCCCCTTGAACGGACCTGTGCATGGGCCACTGAGGCATCGAAAAAAAACAGACCGGCTTGGGAAAAAAGCAAAATTGCCGGTCTATGGCCCAGCTGATGGCTGTGCATGAATGGCTAATGGCTAATGGCTGTTAGTTATGGAGCTAGGTTAGACTATGTATGTTTAAATCTCTGATTTAAACAGAGCCAGTGTTCAGTCAAATAACTGAATTTATCAAATCTTATCCTTGTATAATATACAAGCTGATGTGAGATCCCTGTCTACAGGTGGACTGGAACTATTATCCAGTAGGCAGTCTACTGTATTTTATCAAACCGTTATTAGTATAATAGATCTCGTAATAATTTTGCAAAAATAATGGCATTTACTATTTTTAAAAGATTATTAGCAAATTTACACAAATGGTGCATTCGGAAGACAAAACCAATTTTTCACTTTTGACAATTGAGCACCTGCTACATCCAGATTCTAGGGAGGAAAGGAAGGACGATCTTACTGGATCCCATAGCCTCTCCGAGGCACAAACCAGGCTTTTACATAACCCCCCCCCTGCACCCGAGCTTTTTAAAATAGTAAATGCCATTATTTTTGCAAAATTATTACGAGATCTATTATACTAATAACGGTAAATAAATAATAAATAGTAAATAAATCAAAATCAGTTACATTATTTTATCTTATTCATAGCATAAATGTTCTCGAAGATTACTAAAAAGAAATTGAATTAGACTACAGCAAATTGGCAAACTTTACCTTGTATCTGTTTCCACCGAGTTTGTTTGGGGCGTTCTTCAACATATCAGCAATACTTGTCTCAACATCTCTTTCAGTTGCATTAGTGTGGGTGTTGATACAGGCTTCTGGAAATTTATAAGAATTAATTAATATATATAATTATAATTCACTTTGCTATTCCCCATTCCACAGTCCTCTCGTCCTTCCCACTTCCCTGTCCCCACATCATCCCCACTATTCCCACTTCCCTGTCCCATCGTCCTCCTTACCATTTTCCCCTCCCCTGTCCTTCTTCCTCCCCCACCATCTCCCATTCACCTGTCCCTTTGTCCTCCCCAGCATTCCCCTGTCCCCACCATCCCCAACTCCCCAGTCCCCTCGTCCTCCCCACCATTACCCTCTCCTCTGTCCCCTCGTCTTCCCCACCATACCCCCCTCTCGTCCTCCCCACCATTCCAAACTACCTCATCCGATGCATTCTATAATGGTCTGATGCTTCCATCAGAAAATTGGGAACATCAAATGATCTGATATTCCCATCACTGAAAAATAAGAACAGCTAAAAAAATGAAATGAAAAAAATAAAAAAATAAACTATACTCATGAAATGAACAGTATGGTAAACAACACAGCTTAATTTCAATGCAATGTCACACAAAATTATTAAATCGAAATGAAAATAAATTGAAATCTATAAA
Source organism: Procambarus clarkii (assembly GCF_040958095.1). Classification (NCBI taxonomy): domain Eukaryota; kingdom Metazoa; phylum Arthropoda; class Malacostraca; order Decapoda; family Cambaridae; genus Procambarus; species Procambarus clarkii. The sequence continues at coordinate 6,108,104 of NC_091219.1, forward strand.
AATTCAAATTATCAATACAATCGGAAATATTGAAATAATATCGCAACATAATATAGTGTGGGTTGCTCTTACGTGCAACAGACGGTGCTGTTTTTCAAAAAAGGCATGGTTTTACCTGTCACAAGTGTGGCATCTATACTTATACTCACGAAATGAACGGTATGGTAAACAACATAGCTCAATTGCAATGCAATGTCACAATAACATTTAATAACAATAATAACAATAACATTTAAATATACTTTAAGATATAATCTAGAAGAAAATAAGAACATTGAAACGGTTCATGAACTCGATTTCAATAAAGGACACTATGGGGAACTTTGAAAAACAGTTAATGAGTATAATTAGACAGACTTGTTGCTAGGCAGAGGAGTAAATAATGAGATATATGGCAAATTTTGCAAAATATACGGCACACAAACATTCATACCCAAACAAAGCAAAATGCTAGGTAAGAACAAAGCAGTTGGCCCGTAGGGGAAAGGAGATACCCACAAGACTGGAATACAAGTCATTAACAAGCACACAAGTACTACACTACACAACAACCGCACTACTACCAGAACTGGACGAATCACTACCAAAACAACACATTGCACATCACTACCAAAACAACACAACACAACACAAGCATTGGCAAAGAATTATAGACCAGTTGCACTAACATCCCACATAATAAAATTATTTGAGAGTGATCAGGAGTCAGATTACTAGTTTTATAGAGACCAATGACCTCCACAATCCAGGCCAACAAGGATTTAGAGCAGTTTCTATGATCGAGCCACTGAGATCTATAAAGAATTCTGATCAAGAAAGAGATCTAGGGGTGGTTTTAGATAGAAAACTATAACCTGAGGATCATATTAAGAACATTCTGCGAGGGGCCTATGCTACACTTTTTAACTTTAGAATTGCTTTTAAATACATAGGTCAAAAAGTTTTAAAAGTTTTAAAAGTTTTTTAAACCTCTCGTGTATCATGAGTGTGTTAAAGCATCAGATGGTGCATTCAGATGATGAATATTACCTAGTTCCTTCATCTGGGAAGAATGAACACATATTGGTGCATTCGGATGATAAAAACTAACTACTGTAGTTTAATTGATCAACAGACTGTATATCATATGCAGACTGTATGTGGATCTGCGGGCCACTCCAAACAACAGCCTGGTGGACCAAGCTCCACCAGGGCTAAAGCACAAAGTGATATAGATGTGATAGAGAAACTAGGTCAAATGGAGGAGTAGGTCTGTATATTAAACAGCACCTGACGTGCACAGAGCTACTAAACTCAATGTGGTGGTAGAGTGGTGGGGGGGGGGGAAACATTGCAGAAAAAAACAAAAATACAATTTGGTCAACAAAACAGCATTGTTTAAAATAGAAGACATGGGTTGTCATTTTGGGGGTAAGGTAGGTTACATTGAGTTAATTAGTTAGTACTTAGTTTTTATCTTAAACTGGTTGGGAGAGGTACAGTGTTGCTGTGCTGGTGAAAGAACACCTAAAGGTAAATTAAATAATGATTGCGAATCCACAAGAAGTTGACATAATATCGCTAGAGATCTGCAATCAGGATGATAAACTTTCCTTAAAGAATTTGACAAACACTTGCTGATAGGACATGAAGTAAATGAAATGTATGTCAAGTTTTGTGAAATATATGATAAAAGCACAACAAAATTTGTACCAAAGGAGAGATGCAGAACTAGGAAAAGGGGTTTGTTCAACAGAAATTGCGAGAGGGCCTGAGACCCAAACACACACAAATGGAATCAATATATAGCAAGAGGCCAAACCCCCAAACATACAAGCGATGCAAAGATGCGAGAAACAGCAGCAGCATTAAGGAGAGGGACTTAAGGACCATAAATAAAGTGTGAAAATAAACTCGAGTAAATTTTTTTAACTACTCTCGACAGTGAAGAAAAACAAATATTCAGACGATTTGTGTTAGAATCATTAATCTTACACTTTCGGTCATATTCAACAACACAAATACATACACACACATTCCTGTTGCTGTAGCAAGTGAAGAATTACACACACAGATCACAATAACGTGATGCATCAAATGAACAAATCCACAAGGGCCGTGACGAGGATTCGAACCTGCGTCCGGGAGCATCCCAGACACTGCCTTAATCGACTGAGCTACAACAGGGTAAAAGGGTTGAAACCGAAGTTCTACTGAACTTACTGGATCCCATAGCCTCTCCGAGGCACAAACCAGGCTTTTACACAACCCCCCCCCCCCCCCTGCACCCGAGCTATGTCAACAGGCCGTTCTCCCTCTTCGCCCTTCCGAATGCACCATATCAGTAAATTTTTTAATAATCTTTTAAAAATAGTAAATGCCACTATTTTTGCAAAATTATTACGAGATCTATTATTCTATAGAATAATGCATATAAATGCATATATGCATATAAATACAAAACATAAATACAAAAGTAAATGTAAATAATTTTACCTTGCACCTAGATCCACCAAGCCTGTATGGCGCGCGTTTCAGTACTTCGGAAATCTAGAACTATCTTGAATCTCTAATCTGCAATGAAACAATACATATTATTGCACTTACCAAAACATGGATGAATGTAGAAAATACAGAACTATTAGCTGAATATCAAATAAATGGATTTAATCTATTTCACACAGATAGATATATTACACCGTGTATATTAGGTAATACCTAACATACACGCCTCCACACACACTACATTTGAAATGTAGTCTCAAAAAGACTACATTTCAACAGCAAAGATTACTCCATAAAAAAATAATTAAATTATTGACCAACATGAGAGAGGGTTAGCCAACATGAGGGTTGTGTTGATTGCCTGAAAATATTTAAATTGTGTAATGTATTGAATGGCATTTTTCAAGTTACAACATTTTTTAAATTACTGAACTAGGTTCTAGGCTTTGCTAGGCTTAATTCAATTATTACAGATAAGCCTAACCTAGCCTAGAACCCAGTGGGTTTTCTTCCTATTGGGGAGTGTTGTACATGCCTCGCCTCCACATACACACTAGCACAGCCAGGCCTCGCCTCCACATACACACTAGCACAGCCAGGCCTCGCCTCCACATACACCAGCACTGCCAGGCCTCGCCTCCACATACACACTAGCACAGCCAGGCCTCGCCTCCACATACACCAGCACTGCCAGGCCTCGCCTCCACATACACACTAGCACAGCCAGGCCTCGCCTCCACATACACACTAGCACAGCCAGGCCTCGCCTCCACATACACCAGCACTGCCAGGCCTCGCCTCCACATACTCACCAGCACAGCCAGGCCTCGCCTCCACATACACCAGCACTGCCAGGCCTCGCCTCGCCTCCACATACACCAGCACTGCCAGGCCTCGCCTCCACATTTAAACCAACCAAGCCCACAAATACGTTAACATGGACCAGCATTACACCGTCTAACATACTCTGTCAGATGTAACAACTAAATTTGTGAATTCAAGACCAAATCTATTGTATAACACAGTGTTAGTACGAGAAAAACATTACTTACATTCGAAGCCGTGTTTTAAAATGGCGGCGGTCTTGTACTGACGCTCCAAACTGTGTGTTCGTTTGCGTATGATGAACGTGTGACAATTTACTACAACAATTATTTAATTATTCTTATTCTTTATTTTAATATTTTTAGGGTACATGAAATTTCAAACTTATTTGCACACAATAATATAATTGCATTGTCATAACCTTTATATATTACGGAAAATACGATGACATGAACGAAGTCAAAGTGAAGTTGAAGTCAAAGTCATTCGCCGAACGTATTAGTCATTTTTTTTCATACATACATAGTTGATTTACAAACATAATGTTGGATTTATAGATAGAGCTAGTGCATACAATACCTAAAGCCACTATAGTAGGCCTATATAGCATTTCAGGCAACCGGGCAGTATATATGGACCCCTTACTCAAATCTCTGAATATGTTAGATATTAAGTCCCTGCACATACTCTCATGTGTATTTTATATATATAAAACGCTGCACTGTAATGTCAATCCTGACCTTAAAAGCTTCCTAGAAGGTTGTAACAGATCCCATGAGCACCACACCAGAAACAAATACCTATTTGATATTCCAAGAGTACGTCTTAGTCAAACTAGAAATGCTTTACAAATCAAGAGACCTCGAATGTGGAATGACCTTCCCAATTATGTTAAAAACTGTACCTCTCCCAACCAGTTTAAGATAAATAAAGATAAATTTATAAGTTAAGAAAAATTCCACAAATCAACAACCCTGTTACTGACCCTGTATTTACCCAAGTCTTTCCTAAATCTAAACTTATCCAATTTATACCCATTGTTTCGTGTTCTATCTTGTGTTGACAATTTTAATACCCTATTAATATCCCCTTTGTTATATCTATTCAGGAAATTGTGGTTGATCTCGAACCCATTGATAATGTGACGACTTATACAGAATTTTGTAACTATATCATCAAGATTGTAACCAGCTTAGCTAAATGTAGTGTGGGGTTCAGTCCCTAAGCCCATATATGTGCCTCTCTAACCATTTAGGTTACAGGGCAAAAACATAAAAACAAAGGTAACTGCAGAAGGCCTATTGGCCCATACCAGGCAGCTCCTATCTATAACAGATAAACACTAAGTACTACCTAATTAACTCAATGTAACCTACCAACCTAACCCCCAAAATGTCAATCCATATCTTTTATTTTAAACAATGCTGTTTTGTTGACCAAATTGTATTTTTACTCTTTTTCTGTCATGTTTCTCCCACCCCTGTTTTTTCCCTTTTTTCTTATTTTTTCTCAACATAATTCATACTTTAATTATGCGGATCAGGACATCACCTGATCAAACACATCAAACATCGTTTGACCACCATCAAACACACACATTTCGTGTGTGTTTGACGCTCACTGATATGTACCAGCGTTGTTTTATATATGGTGCTATTCTATCTTACGCTTTGTTGCTCTTTTTTACCTACGGGCTCATAGAACATTCTATTGCGAAAACATTGGCACAAAAATGAATGACGTACATACAATAATAATGTCAGGACAGTGATATAATTATAAACTTTCAAAGCACTGTATCGCCCATGTGTCGTCTTGTCACCAATACTGGGTAACAGTTCCGCCACTTCCCACACTCTTGCGGGTGGGCAGCGACCATTATTCTACGTTTATATTCATATCACCGTGTTGGGAATTTCATTGCGAGTACATTGATACCAAAATTAACGCTGTAGGACAAGTGTGGAAGTGATAACAATCCCAAGAGTAAAAACATTTTGTTGCTCTTGGGCACTCACGGCGAGTCATCTACGTAGGTATTTATTGGGTGCTGGTATTCATATAACTTTTGGTGACCGTTTTTGCTGATTTTCTTCTAGAGAATGTTATTGCGAACACGTTGGTACCAAAATGAAATACATAGCTCGAGAACTAAGGTCAGGAGAGTAAAAAGAGTATACACATTTTTGTTTTGACGCTTAATTAAGGTTATTGTGAGTACTCATCGCCTGCCTAGAAACTGGAACTAGTAATTCCATCTATCATACATATCATACAAGAGGAGCCACACATCTATGGATCATCCAATAAAATCAGCAGACTTCTAGATGTTACTACTGCTCGGCTTAGACTCGGTTACAAGTATCTCTGGGAATTCTCATTATCTGCTGATGTAGACCTGACCAAATGTAAACTGTGTCAACAAAATTATTCGCACACCCTCCGTCACTATGTGATGGAGTGCGAAAAGATACATGAATTTAGAGACAATTCTATAACCAATGTTCCAGCGATGTGTCAATATTTCATTCAAAATGATCTGCTACCAGAAATTTTAGCCAAATATCCCCAGTTTGCTAACTGTAGATAACAACTAAGTGATTGTAACCTATCCACCGCTGCCCACTGGATGGGGGACGGTGTGCAGGACAAACATATAAATTTTGATACTAGCTCTCCACATATGTCAGTTGCTTAATTTAGAACCTGTACTTGAGGTCGATCTCGAACCCATTGTTGATGTGATGACTTATATTGAATTTTGTAACTAGCTCATCAAGATTGTAACTTGCTTAGCTAAATGAATTGTGGGGTTCAGTCCCTGAGCCCATTATGTGCCTCTGTAACCCTTTCCACAACCGCCCACAAGATGGGTATGGGGTGCATAATGGGGTGGGGTGTCTTGGCCAAACGTGCCACATCAAAACCACAAGTTGACATTGAATGTGAATTAACAATGAGACAAGTAAGATTTATACTAATACATTTATACTAACTCTGTTGAGCGTTGACCATTTATACATCAAATCTGTTGATGTGAGCACTTTAGTTTAGTCTGCCGTTTAAAGAAAAAAAGAGCATATCAATGGTATATCACAGAAAACGAATTTATCATAAACTCATGTATTTGTATTTGACCTTATACCCCAACCCGTGAACTGTAGTGGACCCCATATCCCAACCCGTGAGCTGTAGTTGACCCCATACCCCAACCCGTGAGCTGTAGTTGACCCCATACCCCAACCCGTGAGCTGTAGTTGACCCCATACCCCAACCCATGAGCAGTAGTGGACCGCATACCCCAACCCGTGAGCTAAAACTGACCCTATACCCCAAGCCATGAGCTGTAGTAGACCCAATGCCCCAACTCGTGAACTGTAGTTGACCTAATACCCCATTCCATGAGCTGTAGTTGACCCTATACCCCAACCCGTGAGCTGTAGTTAACCCCATACACCAACCCGTGAGCTGTAGTGAACCCCATACCCCAACCCTTGAGCTGTAGATGACCCCATACCCCAACCCGTGAGCTGAAGTGGACCCCATACCCCAACCCGTGATCTTTAGTGGACCCCATACCCAAATTTGTGGCTGTAGTTGACCCCATACCCCAACTCGTGAGCTATAGTTGACCCATACCCCAACTCATGTGCAGTAGTGGACCCCATACCTCAACCTGTGACTGTAGTTGACCCCATACCCCAACCCGTGAGGTGTAGTTGACCCCATACCCCAACCCGTGAGCTGAAGGTGACCCCATGCCTCAACCCGTGAGCTGTAGCTGACCCCATACACCAACCCTTGAGCTATAGTTGACCCCATACCCCAACCCGTGAGCTGTAGTTGACCCCATACCCCAACTCGTGAGCTATAGTTGACCCCATACCCCAAGCCATGAGCTGTAGTGGACCCCCCATACCCTAACCCGTGAGCTGTAGTTGACCCCATACCCCAAATCGTGAGCTGTAGTTGACCCAATACCCCAACCCGTGAGCTGTAGTTGACCCCATTCCCCATCCCATGAGCTGTAGATGACCCCATACCACATCCCGTGAGCTGTAGTTGACCCCACACCCTAACCCGTGATCTGTAGTGGACCCCATACCCAAACTCGTGAGCTGTAGTTGACCCCATACACCAACCTGTGACCTGTAGTTGACCCCATACCCCAACCCGTGAGCTGGAGTTAACCCCATAACCCAACCTGTGAGCTGTTGGTGACAACATACCCCAACCGATGAGCTGTAGTTGACCCCATACCCCAACCTGTGAGCTGTAGTTGACCCCATACCCCAACCCATGAGCTGTAGTTGACCCCATTCCCCAAATAATGAGCTGTAGTTGACCCCATGTTACGGCCCTATTGGGTCGCAACCGGGTTCTTCTCTGATGTTATTAGAGTTTGGGTATCCGGCCCCAAGCTAGTAGTGGCTTTCAAGGGGTGCGTTCCGTAAAGCAAGTTAAATTAAAGGGGAAGGGATACAAATGCACTGCTTTATATATATATTTCTACCACCACCATAAATAAATATATTACAGTCACAAGCGGGAGCTATAACTACACTTATGTACAATAACTTGTCTTCCTCCGAAGACTCAGGATGTTCCACGGTGCTCACGATGAGTAGCTCTGGTTCTCTTGTTTGTGGCCCACAATGAATCCTCTGATTCTCTCGGCAAATCTACCCTGGCCACAGGCCAGCCAAATCACAGTCCCACTGGGTGCTCCGTCGTGGAGGCCTTCAACCACAAATCCAGCCTGTAACTGGCAGGTTCCGATCAGCTCCGCTGTGTAGGCCACTCCACGACCGATACTAGGGTTGCGAGCCCTAGGCATGAGCCTCGTGTGATTCCGCTGATCACTCTCCTCTCTCAGCACCACAGTGGCTAGTCTCTTCCAGCAGCCAGCCCCGGATAAGACGATTCCTGGTACTGCCCCGTCACAGGCAGGCTAACACTCTCAATAGTGTTCGTCCAGGGGTGACTCACAGCTTCTGCAGCAAACACGCGGAGAGACTTTGGCTGCCTTGGGTAGACTGCCACATCGTCCAATACAGCAGTCCCAGGTCGACTCTGTAATCAGACACGTCATTAGTACTGGGGACACTCTAGGGCACCTCACTTATAGGCTTAGACACAAACGCCCACCTATCCACTCCATAAATGGCGTTGCTGTCTAAGCGCCACCTCACCAGAGGTCAGCAGCGCCTATGTTACGAGCTGATCAAGACGGGAATCCAGCACCTGTGGCCAGTATATCCCGTCCTCACTAGATGGCTTCGTCCATTTGGAGGGGGTTTCGGGAGCTGACTCACAGATGGCGTTGTCGTCACTGCTCCGTGCTACGACGCTGGACTCGGGTCCGTAACACCCCATACCCCAACCCATGAGCTATATTTGACCCCCATACCCCAATCTGTTACTGTTGGTGACCTCATACCCCAACCCGTAAGCTGTAGTTGACCCCATATCCCAAACCTTGAGCTGTAGTTGACCCCATACCCCAACCCATGAGCTGTACTTAACCCCATACCCCAACCCATGAGCTGTAGTTGACCCCATACCCCAACCCGTGAGGTAAAGTTGACCCCGTACCCCAACCTGTGAGCTGTAGATGACCCCATACCCCAACCTGTGAGCTGTAGTTGACCCCATACCCCATCCCATTAGTTTTACCTGACCCCATACCCCAACCCGTGAGCTGAAGTGAACCCCATACCCCAACCCGTCAGCTAAAGTTGACCTCATGCCCCAATCTGTGAGCTGTAGTTGACCCCATACCCTAACTCGTGAGGTATAGTAGACCCCATACCCCAACTCATGTGCAGTAGTGGACCCCATACCCCGACCCGTGAGCTGTAGTTGACCCCATACAGCAACCCGTGAGCTGTAGTGAACCCCATACCCCAACCCTTGAGCTGTAGTTGACCCCATTCCCCAACTCGTGAGCTGACGTGGACCCAATACCCCAACCCGTGAGCTAAAGTTGACTTCATACCCCAGTCTGTGAGCTGTAGTTGGCCAATACCCCAACCCGTGAGCTGTAGTTGACCCCATACCCCAACTCGTGAGCTATAGTTGACCCCATACCCCAAGCCATGAGCTGTAGTTGACCCCATTCCCCAACCCATGAGCTGTAGATGACCCCATACCACAACCCGTGAGCTGTAGTTGACCCCATACCCCAACCCGTGAGATGTAGTTGAGCAAGAGCCCCATCCCATGAGCTGTAGTTGACCCCATACCCCAACTCATGTGCAGTAGTGGACCCATACCCCAATCCGCGAGCTATAGTTGACCCCATACCCCAACCCTTGAGCTATATTTGATCCCATACCCCAACCCGTATGCTGTTTAGGTCCCCATACCCCAACCCGTGAGGTAAAGTTGACCCCATACCCCAACCCGTGAGCTGAAGTGGACCCCATACCCCAACCCGTGAGCTAACGTTGACCCCATACCCCAACCCGTGAGCTAACGTTGACCCCATACCCCAACCTGTGAGCTGTAGTTGACCCCATACCCCAACCCGTGAGCTATATTTGACCCCATACCCCAACCCGTGAGCTGTAGTTGACCCCATACCCAAAACCGTGAGCTATATTTGACCCCATTCCCCAACCCATGAGCTGTAGGTGACCCCATACCCAAACCCGTGAGCTGCAGTTGACCCCATACCCCAACCCATGAGCTTTAGTTGACCCCATACCCCTACCCGTGAGCTGTAGTTGACCCCATACCCCAACCCATGAGCTGTAGTTGACCCCATTCCCCATCCTGTGTGCAGTAGTTGACCCAGTACCCATTCTGTGGAGGGTAGAGGACGCCATACCCATCCTGTACTCTCCTAATTGTGCTTCCAGGTGTTGAGCTTTGGCTCTTTGGTCCCGTCTAGAGTACCAGATCCCATAGGCACTACCGGATGGGTATGGGGCAGTACCGCACCCTTTAGCAATCCTCTGGGCAGTACTTGATCCTGTAGGCAGTAGCGGACTCCATAACCATCTTCAGGTGGTAGTGGACACCTGGGGGTCCCATCCCGGGGCGGTAGAGGACCCATACCCATTCTGTGGGCAGAAGTGAACTATTCACCCATCTTCCGGGCGGTAGTGTTCCCCCCATACCTATCATGTTGGCAGTATTGTAACCCATACTCCTCTTGAGGGCCTTAGGGGACCCCATACTCATCCTGTGGGCGGTACTGGGCCACATACCCATCATGTGGGTGGTAGTGGCCCACATACTCATCCTCTGGGCGGTAGTGGACCCCATACCCATGCTTTGGGGTAGTGGACCTCATAACCATCCAGTGGATGGAAGTGAATCGCCTTCCATCCAGTGGATGGAAGGCGGTTCACTACCGCCTGTTGGCGGTAGTGAACCCCATGCCCATGCTGTGGGCAGTAATTCACCCCATGCCAATCATGAGGCTGTAATTCACCATCCTATACCCAACCTTCAGGTTGTAGTGGACCCCATACCCATCCAACAGGTGATAGTGGACCCCATACCCATCCTACAGGTGATAGTGGACCCCATACCTATCCTTTTAGGTGGTAGTGGACTCATCGTGAGATTTGTTGTGGACCATAGATCTATCCTGTTTTCAGTAGTGTACCCCCATTTCAACTTCGGGTTGTTTTGCCTGAAATGCTATGTGTACTAGTGGCTTTAGGTATTGTATGTACTAGCTCTATCTATAAATCAATCAGAATGTTTGTAACTCTGCATGTATGTACTTTTCCTAAATAAAATATTATTATTATTATTATTATTATTAATATTATCATTTTCTGTTGACGTTCCTGCAATTCGCATTCTCTAGATTTCAAAGCACACACAATTGTATATTATCATTTAGAGACCCATAATAATATGTAATAATTTTTAATGCTTATTATATTTTATTTAGAACTACCATGACTTCTCAAAACAAAACTACGAGCCTTCAATTGGATGTAGCTTATCCATGATACTCGAATAACATGGAAAATAGTACGTAAATTTCACATCAGAAGTTTTACTGGAAAAATACAAGCATCCATTAAAATTTTAGCAAACGGACCCTTATGCTCTTTACAGTAATGTGACGGGTACTATGAGACTATGGTACGTGAGGAAGGGTTGGTGCCTGGTGATAGGAAATAGCTGGAAATCTACCACAGATAAACTATAAACATTAGCATATAAGCCTTTGGCCACATAGGTACTACGTTATAGCCAGAGCGAGTTGCAGTAACACAGATGGAGCACAGACTGCACACAGCCCGGTAGTGTGTGATAAATATCACCAGTAACATAGCAGATACCACAGAGTTGTCTCATTAGTGTGGAAGATAATCTAGAAAGGAACCCATATTTTTGTCACTGGTGTCGCTTTTTGTCGCTCAACGTTCCGTCCACCTCGTTATAGATAAGCGTAGCGGTGACTTGTGTGCTCTTATCTGGTGTTACTGTTGACGCCAGTGTAGTTGTCAGTAGTGTACTGTTAACAGTTCTCGTGCTACCGTTGACGCCAGTGTAGTTATCAGTAGTGTACTGTTAACAGTTCTCGTGTTACTGTTGACGCCAGTGTAGTTGTCAGTAGTGTACTGTTAACAGTTCTCGTGTTACCGTTGACGCCAGTGTAGTTATCAGTAGTGTACTGTTAACAGTTCTCGTGTCACTGTTGACGCCAGTGTAGTTGTCAGTAGTGTACTGTTAACAGTTCTCGTGTGTGTGAAGTGTCTTGCTTTTGGTTTTACGAGGATGTATTGATATTATCTGTTGTGAACACTGTTCATGGTGTCCCGGAGGTACTGACCATTGAGTGACCACAAGTCCTTGACCTGTGTGTGACACTGGGCCACATTCACAGTGTGTCCTGGTGTGATGTGATACGTGATTAAAGACAAACTTTCCTCAACAACTCTCCAGCCTACAGCTTTTGGTAAACCAGCGAGCGTTAAGCTTTTGTTAAAGCAAGCAGCAAAAAGCGCTCGGTTAAAGAGGGAGTTTAGAGCTGGTGGCACTTCAGACATCCTCAGGTTATCATCGTCTACCAAAAAGAAGTTTGTGGTAATCTTAATTTTTGTTATTTCATAAAAGTATTTGTTTTAAAGTTCAACAAAAGATGAATAGTATTTCATTAATCAAGGAATAATAGAATGTAAACAATCAATACCATATCAAGAAGGGGGGGGGGGGGATCCGCTAGCGTCTAAAATGTTCATCTCTTGGGCCAATCGTTCACCCTTCTAAAACAAACTTTTTTTTTTATTGAGGAAAAACATGTCAGGTTGATGGTGACAAGCACCGAAGTCCTCAAAGTTTAAGTCTCCCCTCGAATGTTAAGATCGTTTTCTTTTGAAAAAGATGGAATCACTGAGTGTGGGAATATTTCTTGAAGATCGGGATGTTGGATATTTCCAACACCGAATAGAACACTGTTGTATTCTCATTACTTATTACTAACTCTACTAATTATTGTAGTAAGTAAAATTAACAACACGTAGAATTCTCATGTACTAATAATTTCATCTGTGCAGTAGGCTAGAATTCTCACGTCACCCGACGCCAGTATTGCGTCAGATTTCATTACAATAAACACATTATATCCAATGTATGTGAGAATTAAATTCGATTCTCTATAACTAAGGCATTCTGTATGATAATTAATTACTGATGAATTGACCTACAACTTAAAGCCGAATAGAGCATTGGAGTCATAGCGATTATCTAGTAATAAAAGTTAACGTCAAGAGTGAATGCCATGGGGAGACATTAATTCCTCTCCCTTATATATTTACTATCCCTAAATTGGCAAATAATAATATTTCCCTCTTCTAAATAATAAACCCGTCCAGTCTTCAACATTTCAAGCGTAAATGCGAGAAATATTAATGTTCGTGACAATAATTTGTTTAATGAACGCGAGACGCGGTGTGGGGTAGAGGAGGCTTGCCAGTACACGTGGAGAGAAGCTCTGAGGCAGACCTACTCGTATCGTACTCACGAGGAGACGCTATTGCCCAGCCATCAGGGTAGACGTTAGCCATCCTCAGATGAAAGTCGCCACTGTGAGGCGTGAATAACCTTGCAGATAATATTTTCAACTGGTGCTGGTGTAACATAAGGAACCTTTTTAACCTGGTTCTTGACTACACGTGACCAGCCAGTGAAGCGCGCCATTATCCAGGATAGGCTAAGCCAGAGCCTGGGGACGCGAATTTCGGCAATCTTAAAACTTATACAGTGCCCTTATTAGCTAAGTATATTCTCTTTATTTGATGCATCTTGTAAAGTGTTTTGTAGTAGCTGGGTGATTGACTGTTACGACGTATGCCAACATCAAACAACAGGTTATTAATTTTTGTCACCTGTAACTCTTAATTTCTTGAATATAGAGATTCAGTAGTTTAATTAGTTGCTACTGTAAATATTTGTCTTGCAGCACGTGAGAAGAATTTTCCCTGCCGCCTTCTCCCATATTAATCCATCCCATTCGTCAGCCAGCCGAGTCCAGGGAATTAGAGGAATCGTCGTGGCTTACATAAAGGAATCGTCTTTAAGCTAAGATTCTTTGTATTCATTCATGAAATTCTTGAAATTACTTACATGCAGAATTTCTTAGGATTAACATGTGTTTATTGTGACTATCATTACTATACTTATAATCTATGTTCCCATTCATGGTAATGACATTAGTTTCACTATAATTCATAGGATTAGATTATTATTATTTGGATTAGTGAACGAACCACACTAGTTCCTGGACGTACTTACTTCCAGTAATAACCCCCCAATGTAGGTGTTTGAGGGTTTGATTCATTTAATTATACAGCCCATTAATTATTTCTATGATCATATTCTCTAGTATTTTATCCATAGTTACTGGTTCATCTAGGAATTATCTAATGATCAGAAATTCTCAGTTTCCCTCTTTACTATAAAAGCGGGTGGTCCTTCGTAATTTAATTTACTACATTAATATTTAAATAATCAGATTCAAGCCCCAAATGTCCCACACGGGAGATGCAGGAGAGGTTATGTTGTGAGCTCTTATGCTGCTTCTTGCTGGGCAGCTGAGTGTGATGCTGTTTAGAATTTACTTGTGGAAGTTTACAAATAATGTCTGTATTAAGTAATGAGTAAGTCTCATGGGACAAACGTGTCTCTACACTCATCTGAAGACGTCGGCCACAGATACATAGTCTCCACAGCAGTGTCAAGTGTGTTAAATATTGTACACACTAATGGTGTTCTCTGTGAGTGATGTTGAAGATCCACACTACAAACAATTATAACCACATGTCTACCTCTACCTTGGCGTTGTAAGAACTACAGCCACTAAGCTAGCGTTCACGATCACAAGGTTCACCACACCATAAATGACCACAAGGTTCACCACACCATACATGACCACAAGGTTCACCACGCCATACATGACCACAAGGATTACCACACCATACATGACCACAAGGCTCACCACACCATACATGACCACAAGGTTCACCACACCAGCATACATGACCACAAGGTTCACCACACCATACATGACCACAAGGTTCACCATGCCAGCATATACGACCACTAGGTTCACCACACCAGCATACATGACCACAAGGTTCACCACACCATACATGACCACAAGGTTCACCACACCAGCATACATGACCACAAGGTTCACCACACTATACATGACCACAAGGTTCACCACACCAGCATACATGACCACAAGGTTCACCACACCACCATACATGACCACAAGGTTTACTACACCAGCATACATGACCACAAGGTTCACCACACCAGCACACATGACCACAAGGTTCACCACTCCAGCATATATGACCACAAGGTTCACCACGCCAGCATACATGACCACAAGGTTCACCACACCAGCACACATGACCACAAGGTTCACCACACCAGCATACAAGACCACACGGTTCTCCACACCAGCATACATGACCACAAGGTTCACCACACCAGCACACATGACCACAAGGTTCACCACACCAGCATACATGACCACAAGGTTCACCACACCAGCATACATGACCACAAGGTTCACCACACTATACATGACCACAAGGTTCACCACACCAGCATACATGACCACAAGGTTCACCACACCACCATACATGACCACAACGTTTACCACACCAAGCATTACCACAAGGTTCACCACACCATACATGACCACAAGGTTCACCACACCATACATGACCACAAGGTTCACCACACCAGCATACATGACCACAAGGTTCACCACACTATACATGACCACAAGGTTCACCACACCAGCATACATGACCACAAGGTTCACCACACCAGCAAACATGACCACAAGGTTCACCACACCAGCATACATGTCCACAAGGTTCACCACGCCAGCATGCATGACCACAGGGTTCACCACACCAGCATACATGACCACAAGGTTCACCACACCAGCATACATGACCACAAGGTTCACCACGCCACCATACATGACCACAAGGTTCACCACACCATACATGACCACAAGGTTCACCACGCCAGCATACATGACCACAAGGTTCACCACACCAGCATACATGACCACAAGGTTCACCACACTATACATGACCACAAGGTTCACCACGCCAGCATATATGACCACAAGGTTCACCACACCATACATGACCACAAGGTTCACCACGCCAGCATACATGACCACAAGGTTCACCACACCAGCATACATGACCACAAGGTTCACCACACCAGCATACATGACCACAAGGTTCACCACACCACCATACATGACAACAAGGTTCACCACACCAGCATACATGACCACAAGGTTCACCACACCATACATGACCACAAGGTTCACCATACCATACATGACCACAAGGTTCACCACACCAGCATACATGACCACAAGGTTCACCACACCATACATGACCAAAAGGTTCACCACACCATACATGACCACAAGGTTCACCACACAAGCATACATGACCACAAGGTTCACCACACCAGCATACATGACCACAAGGTTCACCACACCAGCATACATCACCACAAGGTTCACCACATCATACATGACCACAAGGTTCACCACACCAGCATTCACGACCACAAAGTTCACCACACCATACATGACTACAAGGTTCACCACACCATACATGACCACAAGGTTCACCACACCAGCATACATGACCACAAGGGTCACCACACCATACATGATCACAAGGTTCACCACACCAGCATACATGACCACAAGGTTCAGCACACCAGCATACATGACCACAAGGTTCACCACACTAGCATACAAGACCACAAGGTTCACCACACCAGCATACATGATCACAAGGTTCACCACACCAGTATACATGACCACAAGGTTCACCACACCATTCATGACCACAAGGTTCACCACACCAGCATACATGACCACAAGGTTCACCACATCATACATGACCACAAGGTTCACCACACCAGCATACATGACCACAAGGTTCACCACACCAGCATACATGACCACAAGGTTCACCACACCAGCATAGATGACCACAAGGTTCCCCACACCAGCATACATGACCACAAGGTTCACCATGTGGGACATTTGGGGCTTGACTCTATTGTTTAATTATTAAAGTAATGAAATCAATTACGAAGGACCACCCGCTTTTATAGAAAAGAGGGAAACTAATAAAATAGTGATCATTAGAAATTCCAGGAAGAACCAGTGTCTATGGCTAAATATTAGGAAGCATAATCACTTAAATAATAATGGGCTGTATAGATAATTAACTTGAATCAAAGCCTCAAACACCTACATTGGGGGGTTATTGCTAGAACTTCATATACGTCTAGGAACTAGTGTGGTTCGTGCACCAGTCCATTGTGTAATAACTAATGTTATGACCAAATTAAAGAAATCTATAGAAGAATATCACCAGTAATTATAAAGATCATTATCATCAGAAATTAATCCTTCTAATAAACACGTATTATCTCCAGTGTACACAGCATCCAACTAAATGATAGGATAAAAGTAATGAAGATTTGAATAAATGAATGAATACGAAAAGTCTTAGCTTTAAGACGATTTCAATGACATAATTTACGAATCATCCTCAGGATCTCTGGAATTCCTCGTATAACACTGGGAGATGAATAACACGGGTAAGGCTACAGCTTGGGGATTCCTCACACGCGAGATGGGTTTTGTTGAGGTTGCTCGATATAACGACAAGCTGCCCCGACATATACAATCTCTAATGATGCATCAAAAGAGAATTATATATAGTTAGCTAAGGGGTACAGATTATGTTGAAGCTTGCCGAAACCGCGTCCCAACCTCCACTCTCACAATGGCGTGCACGTGGTTGATAGCTTGGCTTGAATGTCGACGCGTTTTAGTTGGCCGGTCACTACAGATCACGTAGAACAATATTAACTAGTTCTATGATGAGTATCAGAGTAATTCTTGCTGATAACTTCACCGTAACGTGTCCCAGACTCTGACACCAAGACCTTGTTGCTCAATTCCGCAACACGAGACTTCACGCCGCACTCAGGCGTCTTGTCCTCCTCAAAACACAATGGCTTCTCTCTCTCACCCACTAGCGTCCCGCATTTGCCACAGAAATTATTTATCACGAATAATATTATTTCGCGCAGTTGTGGCTAAAATGCTTTAATAAAGACTGGGTTGTAATTCTAGGGAGTTAAATATTATTACTTTCTCGTCTTACGGTAGTAAACAAGAAATGGAGAAGATTTTAGTTTTCTCCATGGCATTCACGCGTGACAGTAAATTTATTACTTGATAACAATTGTAACTAAAAACTCTCGATTTGGAATTATTTGGGAGTTATGTTATCCGTAAATAATTATCACATGGAATACTGATGATTTTAGAGAATCACATTCAATTCTCTAACACACTGGATATAAATGTGTTTAACTAGGTAGAGTCTGACGCAACATTGGTGCTTGGTTTCATAAGAATTCCAGTATTCTTATACAGATATGATTATTAGTTCATGTGAACACTACTGTTAGTAAATTTTAGTAACTACAGTAATTAGTATATTTTAATACTAGTTTATAATAATACAATAGTATTGTATTAGTGTTGGAAATTTCCAACATAACTCCGGAGGGAGATTTATCGGGTCGCAGTGTAATGTTGAGTACTGACATACCCATCCCGAAGTTAGTATTAATATGTTAGTATGTTTGTACACTCATAACAGATGTCCCGGAATTGTCAAGGACATACAAGAAACTTAAGTCTTGCAAATAAATTCATGTTGAATGGAACATGTTATTATGAATTATCTAAAGTTAATAACTAAGAAAGCCTACAATAAACTCTGTGACTGGTGTCGCTATGACATGTAATGTTTATGTTACTAAGTCTTAAAGTCTTGTAAACTCTCAGATACTCTAGACGAGATGGTGTTAATAATAGCCTATACAACAATTAAGAATTAAATCACACAATTTAAATAACTGAGAATCCACTGTGATGAGAATGTTCTGGGTCATGGTGACTTGTAACGATTTGTTACTTGACATCACACCGCAGTATCATCATGATTACTCAAATTGGATGGGAAATTATTTGCTCTTGGTCAGAGCTATAATAGGCTTGTAGTTTCCGTTTGTATGTTGAGCAACTGCTCTAGTGGAAACATGCATTAAATATAGAAACATTAAATGATTAAGTTATCTGTAATCAGGAACTCTCTAAAGCTTACAATAAACTCAACAACTAGGGTCGCAGTGACATGTAATGGTGTATTACGTAGTAGCTGAATCGTAGGTAAACTCAGAAAAAGTTCCTAAGAACTGATAACATTATTGTATAAGTTGTAATCTACATTATTATACAGTAAAGTATTATTGGGTCATTCAAGATCAAGGAGACTATGACACTACAGTAAGGTCACTGTCTAGGGTCGCTGTGACTTGTAACTATTGAGTTACTAGACAATAACATCACGTAGCATCACGATCACCCTAAAATCAAATGAGGAAATTTAATTTAATGTGCACTGCCGTGCAGTAGTCATTCTGACTGATGGTACAACTAATTTGCTAACTAGCTAAGATAGTGGAAAATTAGAGAACTGAAAAGATTTATTCATTAAAATCAAGGAAAATTCTGAGTCGACAGTGAGATTAGCAGCCTAGTCATTCTGACTTATGAGCTAATTAAATTGCAGCTCATAGGCTTGACACTGTAAACTTGTTAATACGAAATCAACCTTTACATGAAATTGAATTTATTAAATCAGTCTCTATAGGTATAGTCAACTGTAATTAATGGTGAGTACAGATTAGGCTAGTACTCAGTTGACACTAACTAAAGTCCCCAAACCTACCTAAATAAATGGTTTAAATTTCTAACCTACCTAAGTAAGGGACTAAGCTAATTGTGAGAAAAAATGTACTCGAATTAACATTGGGAGCTGTATTGAGCTCATTAACAGGTTGAGCTATATTGAGCTCATTAACAGTTAACAGAGTGAGCTATATTGAGCTCGTTAACAGTTAACAGGACGAGCTATATTGAACTCGTGAACATGGTGAGCTATATTGAGCTCGTTAACAGGGTGAGCTATATTGAGCTCGTTAACATGGGGAGCTATATTGAGTTCATTAAGCATGTCAACAGGGTGAGTTATATTGAACTCGTTAACAGAGTTAACAGGCTGAGCTGTATTGAGCTCGTTAACATGGGGAGCTATATTGAGCTCATTAAGCATGTCAACAGGGTGAGTTATATTGAACTCGTTAACAGCGTTAACAGGGTGAGCTATTGTTATGGACCCGAGCCCAGCGTCCGAGCACGGAGCAGTGACGACCGCGCCAACTGTGGGTCAGCTCCCGAAGCCCCCTCCAAATGGACGACGCCATCTAGTGAGGACAGGATATACCGGCCACAGGGGCTGGTTTCCCGTCCTGATTACCTCGTAACATAGCCGCTGCTGACCTCTGGTGAGGTGACGCTTAGACAGAAACGCCATCTATGGAGTGGATAGGTGGGCGTTTGTGTCTAAGCCTATAAGTGAGGTGCCCTAGAGTGTAACCAGTACTGATGACGTGTCTGATTACAGAGTCGACCTGGGACTGCTGAATCGGACGGTGGATCAGTCTACCCAAGGCAGCCGAAGTATTTCCACGAGTTTGCTGCAGAAGCTGTGAGTCACCCCCCGGATGAACACTGTTGTGTTAGCCTGCCTGTGACGTGGCAGTTGAGGAACTGTCGTACCCGCGGCTGACTGGTGGAGAAGACTAGCCACTGGGGTGTTGTGGTGAGGAGAGTGATCTGTGGAATCACACGAGGCTCCTGCCTAGGGCTCGCAACCCTAGTATCGGTCGTGGAGTGGCCTACGCAGCATAGCTGATTGGAACCTGCCAGCTACAGGCTGGATTTGTGGTTGAAGGCCTCCACGACGGTGCACCCAGTGGGACTGTGATTTGGCTGGCCTGTGGTCGGGGTAGACTCGTCTAGAGAATCTAAGAATTCATCGTGAGGCCACGAGAAGAGGACCAAGGGCTAAGCATCGTTGAGCATCGTGGAGCATCCCGTGTCTTCGGAGGAAGACGAATTATTGTAAATAAGAAGTGCAGTAATAGTAATCGCGTGTGACTGTTTATATACTTATTTATGGTGGTGGAATAATTATATATTTAATTTAGAGAATTTGTATCCCTTCCCCTTTAATTTACTTGCGTTACGGGACACACCCCTTGAAAGCCACTACTAGCTTGGGGCTGGATACCCTAACTCTAATAACATCAGAGAAAGAACCCAGTTGCGACCCAATAGGGCCGTAACGGCTATATTGAGCTCGTTAACATGGGGAGCTATATTGAGCTCATTAAGCATGTTAACAGGGTGAGTTATATTGAACTCGTTAACAGGGTGAGCTATATTGAGCTCGTTAACATGGGGAGCTATATTGAGCTCGGTAAGCATGTTAACAGGGTGAGTTATATTGAACTCGAATTAATGAGGTGGAGTATTGTATCGTTCAATTATCATGGCGAGCAGTGCTCGTGGCATGGGGAACATCAAAGCATTCAATTATCATGGCGAGCAATATTAAGCTCGTATTCGCATGGGGGAACAATAAGCACTCAATTGTTACGTTAATTCTAAGGTGAACTATATTGAGCTCACTAAGGATGTTAATTAACAATGCTGATGTTTAATGATAATGCATTAAACAAAGGGAAACCTAAGATTGCTGGAAATTAAATTACTGCTACGATTAATCCTATTCAAGATAATTTGTAACATTTTCCCAACCTAAACGTTTCACGGATTATTAGTTCTCTGTAGATTCACTTACATATTGGTAAGTTTGCAAGTTTGTTCGTGCTGCTCTCCTACAATAATTAAGCAGCAATGAAAGAAAAACAACTCAAACAAAATTGATGCAAGTATTTATCACTAACTCTTAGTGCAGAAAACATTGTATTAATAAGGTTTTCTTGGCAAACCTCAAGCGCAAGTATTGTGGACCAGTGGTCCTAGTGAATTTATAATTACAGAAGTTGCTTGATGACTTCATAGTATTACTAAATTCAGGAAATGCCAGAGGCATTGAGTGCTAGATTCTCTAGCCTAATATTATTAATTACCTAGGGAGTGCTAGATTCTCTAGCCTAACATTTACCTAGGAAGACTGAGTGTGGTCAATTACTACTTGTCGAGAATAATTCTGGGTCTGCAGTGGATTCAATGGTTTGGTCGCTGTGACTTGTACTTGTTTGAGTACGCACCACTGATTTCCACTGAGAGCTATGAAACATCTCGGCGAATACTAATTGTACTACATTCAATCTGAGTTTATTACTCAGCTGTGTTTCTCATATTTGCTTGCTGCTGGAGAATTGATTTACTGCTGACTAATTTATTATTGTTGGCAGACTTAGGCTTGTTCCCCCCTCCCCGCTCAGCTCGTTGTCGCCGTGTGGGGGCTTAGTGGGCGGCTGCCGGAGTGTGATGCTCCTTGGGACAGTCCTCTGTCCTTTTCTAGCCTTGTGCTCCTGCTGCCGTCCTCTCCAATTCTGCTGTGCACCTTTTCCTTTTCCTTCTGTTTCGTTTTTCTCCCCCCTCTTCTCCTATCTGCTTGCCGTTTCCTGCCGACCTTTTGCTTGTTCTGGTTCTTCCCTTGGACTTCTATTTTGACGCCCGGGTGCTTGAGGAGGCATACTCTTGCACTCGTAGAACTCTAGCACCCGACGTCGAGAGCGAGGGAAACCTTTTATTGTCAATCCCCCTTTCGTCACTGAACCCGATCTCGACGGACTGTCGGTTTCTTAAGGTGGCGTTTGTGGGGCGTATACTCGCGACGCACACCTAGGAGGCCCCAGCAAGATCGGCGATAGCTTCTTGTTGGGTGTCCTGCCTCTCATTGTGGCTCCATGGTGGGTGTGGGGGCACATTCGTGAATGAATTCTTCTTTTCGTAATGATGATGACCCCTGTTTCGGCTGTTTATGGTTTACCTTCTCAGGCTCGTGGGGTGGGCGACCAAGCCCCCGAGTCAGTCCGTATTGGAAGACCGGGCTCTGTAGCCTCTGCTGCATTGGGCCCCGACCTTGCTCCTCCTTTGGCCTCTCTGACTCCTGCCCCTGGCTCCCCTCCCTCCTCTGTGGTTGGGTCGAGCCCCAAGCCCCCAGTGGTGACTACCTCGTCCCCTGGCACGTCTCCTTCTCTAGTTGTAACTACTGCGCCTTTAAACCCCTCTCTCTCTGGGGGTTCTCACCGCCGCCCTCGCTCGATTCCTTCCAGTTCTGCTACCTATCAAGCCTTGTTTGGTCCCGCTTCGTGGGCCAAATATTTTGATCTCCTCCCTCTTGATTCTGCGCCTCCTGACGATTTCTCCCTCCATCGACATCTCGTTGATTCCGTGGATGCCTCCATTACTTTCAACCCCACTCGTCTCGGTACACGTGTCGTTGCTGCTCCTTCTCAGGATGCTGCTTCCCGCTTGGCTGCCTTATCCTGCCTTGGTGAGACCCCTGTTCGGGTCTCGAAGAATGCTCAGTTGAATGCCAGTGTTGGCACTATTTTGCTCCCACCCCATGTTGCGACCGTTGTTCAGGACCTGCGCGACGGACACGACGATATTCGACATATCCTTGCTGCCCAGGGCCATTCTATTCTCCAGGTGGACACGTTTACGCGTCCCCCTCGTGGTAGTCGCCGTCAACCCCTCCAGGTTGTGAAGATTACCTTTGATGGTAGGACCCTTCCACCCTCTGTCATTCTTGCTGGTGCCAGGCGCTCTGTCCAGGAGTACATTCCTTCTCCTCGGCTCTGCAACAAGTGCTGGAGGTTTGGGCATGGTGCCCTCCGCTGCTCCGGGACTGTCTCTCTCTGTCCTTTGTGTGGTAGCGAAGGTCACTCTAAGTCGGAGTGCACTTCTCCCCAGGCTCGTTGCCTCAACTGCGGTGAGGCCCATCCTACCTTCTCCCGTGCGTGTGTCCATTACAAGCTTGAGGCAGCCGTCCTCAACTTGAAGCACCGAGAGCGTTTATCTTTTCCTGAGGCGAGACGCCAGGTTCGCCGGCTCCCGCCTTATGCTAATATCTCTTATGCTCGCGTGTTGCGCTCTTCCTCTCCTCGTCCTTCCCGCCTTCCTCAGACTCACAACCGTTTCCGGGCCTTGGACCCTGATACGCCCACTTCCCCCTCCTCTGTTCCTTTGGGTTCTCTCCCAAAGGATCCTCCTCCTGGTCCTCTGTCTGGGGTTCCCCTTCCTTCTACCCGGTCTGTCGTGTCTCTTGTGTCTTCTTCCTCGTCTCCCTCCGTTCCTCCTTCCCATCCTTTCCCTCCGTCTCTTGACTCTCCCCGCCGCCTGTCGGTGCGGGCTGATGTCCATCGCTCTCCAAACGGCCGTCATGTGTGCTCTCGTTCAGCTTCTCCTGTTGAGACGCTAGAATCCTTTGCCCAGTACGTTGTTGCTGGGACACCTGTCTCTTTACGTCAGAAGCGTAAACCTGGCTCCTCTCCTTCCTCCTCCCCGGCGGGTAAGAAGGTTTCGCTTTCTTCCTCGGCCCCTACTCCTGCCTCTCTCGCTCCTTCCCCTCCCATTTCGGTGATCCCCCTGTTCCTGCTATGGAGGTTTCTTTAGCCCCAGTTCCCTCTCAGTTGCTGCCCTTGCTGAGGTACTCTCCCCTCTTTCTACCCCTCCTCTTCCTTCTGTTGTCCTTGCCTGCTCCTCTCCGTTGTCTCCTCCTCTTCCTCCTCCTCCTCCTCCTCCGGACCCCGCCCGCCCACCTCTGATCTGTTCTCCCGTTTCCTTCCCTCCGTCTTTGCTCAGTTTACCCATGCCCCCTAACCCTGACTTTGCTGACCCTGATCCCGACCCTGATATTCTTTAACGTGCTCTGTTGCTCTTTCGCCTTTGTTCCTTCCTTGTTCTCTGTTTTTGTCCTTTCTCTTCTCGTCGTTGTCCATTCTTCAATGGAACGTTCGAGGTTATTATGCCAATTTCCTCGAACTCCAACTTCTGATTTCGCGGTTTTTGCCCCTTTGTGTCTGTCTCCAGGAGCCGATGCTTGGTGCTCGTCCTGGTCGTTTTCGTGGCTATTCCCTTCTCTCCCCCCCCCCAATTCTTCTTCTTCTAATTCTTCTGCTCTTTTGATTCGTGCTGATGTTCCCTTTGTTCCTTTACTTTTTCCTTTACTTTTTCCTTCGCCTCTCCATTGTTCTGCTGCTCGTATCTTTGTGGGGAAATGGTACACTGTTTGTTCCATTTATCTCCCCCCGAGTGTCCCGCTTTCTCTTCCTGATTTGAAACACCTCCTAGACTCCTTGCTCCTGCTGGGTGACTTCAATTGTCGTCATTCTCTTTGGGGTGACGTTCTGACGAATACCCGGGGTCGCCTTCTTGAGCCGTTTCTCCTCTCTTCCCTGTCTCTTCTGAATTCTGGTGAGCCCACTCATTTGGACTCTCGGACTCGCACCCTTTCTTGTCTTGATCTTTCTCTCTGCTCTTCTTCTCTTTACTTAGATTTCACGTGGCAGGTTCTTGATGACCTCAAAAGAAGTGATCATTTCCCCATCCTTGTTTCCTTTTTCTCTTTTCGCCCTTCCCTCTCTTTCCCTAGGTGGCAGTTTGCTAAGGCAGACTGGACCCTATTTACCCTCAGTGCTACTCTCTCTGACCTCTCCCTTCTGCCTCTCTCTCGCGCTCTCCTCCTTTTTCATGACACTGTCTTCAACGCTGCCCTCCGCTCTATCCCTCGCTCTTCCTCTCGGGGTCCACGGAAGTGCGTTCCCTGGTGGAATGCGGACTGTGCTCGGGCTGTCCGCTGTAAGCGTGCAGCCTGGAAGAGGCACCGCCGTAGGCAGACGACCGATTCTTTTCTTTTCTTTCGGAAAGCGAGTGCGGTTACCCGTAGGGCCATCCGTACGGCTAAACGTGAATGTTGGGCATCTTATGTCTCAACAATTACGTCCGAAACTCCTCTGCCCCAGATCTGGAAGCGTATCCGCAAGATAGCGGGTAAATTCGTTCCCGATGTTTCACTGGTCCTTCACCTCCATGATTCTCTTGTGGCGGACCCGTTGCAGGTCGCTTCCGTACTGGGTTCCCACTTTTCTTCTGTTAGCTCTGGTCTTCATCTTCCCCAATCTTTTCTTCTTCATAAACCTGTCCTTGAGTCTTGTCCTTTAGATTTCTGCACTCGTCTTCAACTTCCCTATAATGATCCCTTCTCTCTCTCTGAACTTCGTTCTGCCCTGGCCCTCTGCGGTTCTACGGCGGCGGGCTCCGATGGTATTCATTATGAGATGCTTCGCCATCTCCCTCCGTGCACGTCTCAGTATTTACTGAGTCTATATAATCGGATCTGGGAGTCGTCGTCAGTCCCTGAGGACTGGCTCGATGCCGTTGTCCTCCCTGTTCGCAAACCGGGGTCTCTGGGTACTTCCCCTAAGGACTTTCGCCCTATTGCTCTCACAAGTTGTGTCTGCAAACTCTTTGAACGTATGGTTAACGTTCGTCTGATGTGGTTCCTGGAACACCATCACCTCCTCTCCACTTCTCAATTTGGTTTCTGCAAGTGCCGCAGCACGACAGATGTCCTGGTGAACTTGGAGGTCTATATTGGTACTGCTTTTGCTGCGAAGACCTCCGTTGTTGCCGTCCTTTTTGACCTGGAAAAGGCTTACAACACCACTTGGAGATATCATATTCTATCTCAACTTCATTCTTTTGGCCTTCGTGGTCATCTCCCTCTCTTTCTCCGCAGCTTCCTCTCCCGTCGTTCCTTTTGGGTGCGCCTTGGTGCCGCGCTCTCTGCCTCTTTTCAGCAATACAAAGGTGTGCCCCAGGGTAGTGTTCTGAGCACTACTCTTTTTCTGGTTGCCCTCTTCTTTCTTCTCTTCCTTCTGGTGTCTTCTCCGCTCTCTATGTCGATGATCTTACCCTTTGCTGTCAGGGCGATGATTCGCCTCTCCTTCAGCGCCGGCTTCAACTTGCAATTGATGCTGTGTCGTCTTGGGCCACCGATCATGACTTCAAGTTCTCTACTTCTAAGACTTGTGCCATGACTTTTACGCGGAAACGGGTTGTTCTTCGTCCCTCTTTGTCACTTTTTGGTCATCCCCTTGAATACAAAGATTCCGCAAAGCTTTTGGGGTTATTCCTTGACACTCGTTTGTCTTGGTCTCCCCATATCTCTTACCTCCGTGTTGAGTGCTCAAAGGCCCTTACCCTCCTTCGGGTCTTGTCCCATACTTCTTGGGGAGCAGATAGGCGCACTCTCCTTGCTTTACATTCCTCTCTTGTCCTGTCTAAGCTCGATTATGGTTGCCCTGCTTACTCGTCTGCTTCTCCTTCTACTCTTCGCCGTCTTGATGCTTTGCACCATACTGGGTTGCACCTCAGTTCTGGTGCCTTTCGTTCGACTCCCGTCCTTAGCTTGTATGTTGACACTGGCTTCCTGTCTCTCCAGGACCGCCGTGATCGCTACTGTCTTCGCTATCTTGCGCGGTCCTTACAACATCCTTCCTCTCGCCTCTGTCGTGCTTTAACTTTTACCCCTCCTGCGGTTCCTGTTCCTCTTCACCACCTCCCTCTTTCTGTCCGGTTATCTCGCCTCCAGGATTCTCTTTCCGTTCGTATTTCTAATGTTTCTCCTCGTGTTGTTCCTTCTTTGCCCCCGTGGAGAGTCCCTCTTCCGCGGTTTTGTACTTCCTTGACCCGTATCACTAAAGCTTTTACCCTTCCTACGGTTCTAAAACGCCTTTTCCTTGAGCACTTTTCTTCTCACTCCCGCTCCGTTTCTGTCTTCACCGATGGGTCTAAGTCGGCGGACGGTGTTGGCTACTCTGTTGTTTTTCCTGATCGCACTTATATGTGTCGCTTACCTCCGGAGACTAGCATCTTTACAGCGGAACTTTAGGCTATTCTCTATGCTCTTCGTCTCCTGCTTTCTCGTTGTCAGTCCTCCTTTGTAGTTGTTGTTGAGTCTCGTAGTGCCCTCATGGCTCTCGGGTCCTTTAATCCGGTTCATCCAGTAGTTGTCGAGATCCAGCATTGGTTGTTTCTTGTTCACAGTAAATTTAAGTCGGTTGAGTTTTGTTGGGTTCCCAGCCATATTGGTGTGTCTTTAAATGAGCGTGCGGATGCTGCCGCCAAGGAAGCTGTCCGCTCTTGTCCCATCTCTCGTAAAGGCATTCCGTATTCCGACTTTTACCCGGTTATCCATTCCTCAGTCCTTACCCATTGGCAGGCTTCTTGGTTGTCTCTTACTGGTAACAAGCTACGTACTCTTAAATGTTGTGTTTCCTCGTGGCCGTCCTCCTTCCACCGTAACCGGCGGTGGGAAACAACTTTGGCGAGATTGCGTATTGGCCATACTCGCTTAACCCATGGTCACTTGATGGAGCGCCGCCCTGCTCCTTAATGTTCTAGTTGCATTGTCCCTCTTACGGTCGTGTATGTCCTGACTTCCAGGACGAGCGTGTGTCTTGCTTTCCGACCGCCCCTCGCGGTCACCTGTCCCGCAATAGAATTCTTGGTGACTTGGATACTTTTGATATCGTTCGCTTTATGCGTTTTTGTTCTCGTATTGGCATCCTTGATGATATTTAGCGCCCTCTGATTATTTTGCGCATTTGATGGTGCTACATAGCCTTCCCGGTTTGGTGCCTTCTTTTGATAATTATTTACTTACTTAGCTTAGCTCTTCAAAATCAGCCTTGGATGGGTAGTGAACTTACAATAACACTCAAAGATGTACATAGAAATATGCAATAAATATAATTACACAATAAATGGTTAATCCCACTCTTGATAGGGTCAGCACAAGAATGAATAATATATATACCACTAACTAGCTCAAGCCTAGTCGTGAGAATTTCTACTTAAGAAACTACAAATTTATTTAGTCTGTGTTTGTGCCAAATTCAGCACAGTCACAGCCTAAATTCCTACCTATTAAAGGTTGGCAAAGATTATATTGTGGTGCAGTAATATGCAAATAGTTGTGTAGAAATTATGTGTATAAGAAATTAAATGAACACAAGAGAATTAATTGTGTTTGGCAAGTATTCTACTGCCGTAAATAATATTTAACTCCTGAATGTACTCCTAATTGTGGAATAAAATGTTATCAGGGTTAGTAATGATTAATTAGTATGGGATCAGCAATTTGTATTAGTATACTGGATCCTAAAATGTTAATGAATTCACTGACTTAAGTGAATCAGTAATTATGGAATGAATTCAGGCTATAATGGACAGTCTGCTGACAGCAGTATTGAAATATTGGTATAGCCCAAATAGTTAACACATAATTGGTGTTAGAGAGGAATTAATATACAAGTTATGAGCTGTTGCTCCTGGTGACCTAAAGATTCTTACTTCAGTATGAAGTGTAGGCCTAAGTGTTGTGGGCAATTAACTGTGTCCCACGAGTGCTACCTTATACATGAGGTGTAATTAGCAATGACTTGGTGTGACTTAGGCTAACCTGTGTGTTACGCTGTCGGTAGACACAGTTCATTAAAATGGTTAGTCTAGACTACTTCACACGGTGATTAGTTGTTACTAATTAGTATGTATATTTATATTTTATGTTTATCCGCTTCGATAAGGACCATAATGTGGGACATTTGGGGCTTGACTCTATTTATTTAATTATTAAAGTAATGAAATCAATTACGAAGGACCACCCGCTTTTATAGAAAAGAGGGAAACTAATAAAATAGTGATCATTAGAAATTCCAGGAAGAACCAGTGTCTATGGCTAAATATTAGGAAGTATAATCACTTAAATAATTAATGGGCTGTATAGATAATTAACTTGAATCAAAGCCTCAAACACCTACATTGGGGGGTTATTGCTAGAACTTCATATACGTCTAGGAACTAGTCTGGTTCGTGCACCAGTCCATTGTGTAATAACTAATGTTATGACCAAATTAAAGAAATCTATAGAAGAATATCACCAGTAATTATAAAGATCATTGGCATCAGAAATTAATCCTTCTAATAAACACGTATTATCTCCAGTGTACACAGCATCCAACTAAATGATAGGATAAAAGTAATGAAGATTTGAATAAATAAATGAATACGAAAAGTCTTAGCTTTAAGACGATTTCAATGACATCATTTATGAATCATCCTCGGGATCTCCGGAATTCCTCGTAGAACACTGGGAGATGAATAACACGGGTAAGGCTACAGCTCGGGGATTCCTCACACACGACATGGGTTTTGTTGAGGTTGCTCGATATAACGACAAGCTGCCCCGACATATACAATCTCTAATGATGCATCAAAAGGGAATTATATATACTTAGCTAAGGGGTACAGATTATGTTGAAGCTTGCCGAAACCGCGTTCCAAGCTCCACTCTCACAATGGCGTGCACGTGGTTGATAGCTTGGCTTGAATGTCGACGCGTTTTAGTTGGCCGGTCACTACAGATCACGTAGAACAATATAAACTAGTTCTGTGATGAGTATCAGAGTAATTCTTGCTGATAACTTCACCGTAACGTGTCCCAGACTCTGATACCAAGACCTTGTTGCTCAATTCCACAACACGAGATTTCACGCTGCACTCAGGCGTCTTGTCCTCCTCAAAACACAATGGCTTCTCTCCCTCACCCACTAGCGTCCCGCATTCGCCACAGAAATTATTTATCACGAATAATATTATTTCGTGCAGTTGTGGCTAAAATGCTTTAATAAAGACTGGGTTGTAATTCTAGGGAGTTAAATATTATTACTTTCTCGTCTTACGGTAGTAAACAAGAAATGGAGAAGATTTTAGTTTTCTCCTTGGCATTCACGCGTGATGGTAAATTTATTACTTGATAACAATTGTAACTAAAAACTCTCGATTTGGAATTATTTGGGAGTTATGTTATCAGTAAATAATTATCACATGGAATACTGATGATTTTAGAGAATCACATTCAATTCTCTAACACACTGGTTATAAATGTGTTTAACTAGGTAGAGTCTGACGCAACACTGGTGCTTGGTTTCGTAAAAATTCCAGTATTCTTATACAGATATGATTACTAGTTCATGTGAACACAACTGTTAGTAAATTTTAGTAACTACAGTAATTAGTATATTTTATTACTAGTTTATAATAATACAATAGTATTGTATTAGTGTTGGAAATTTGCAACACACCACACCAGCATACATGACCACAAGGTTCACCACACCATACATGACCACAAGGTTCACCACACCAGCATACATGACCACAAGGTTCACCACACCAGCATACATGACCACAAGGTTCACCACACCAGCATACATGACCACAAGGTTCACCACACCAGCATACATGACCACAAGGTTCACCACACCAGCATACATGACCGCAAGGTTCACCACACTAGCATACATGATCACAAGGTTCACCACACTAGTATACATGACCACAAGGTTCACCACACCATACATGACCACAAGGTTCACCACACCATACATGACCACAAGGTTCACCACACCATACATGACCACAAGGTTCACCACACCATACATGACCACAAGGTTCAGCATACATGACCACCAGGTTCACCACACCACCATACATGACCACAAGGTTCACCACACCAGCATACATGACCACAAGGTTCACCACACCATACATGACCACAAGGTTCACCACACCACCATACATGACAACAAGGTTCACCACACCATACATGACCACAAGGTTCACCACACCACGATACATGACCACAAGGTTCACCATACCATACATGACCACAAGGTTCACCATACCAGCATACATGACCACGAGGTTCACCACACCAGCATACATGACCACAAGGTTCACCACACTAGCATACATGACCACAAGGTTCACCACACGAGCATACATGACCACATGGTTCACCACACCATACATGACCACAAGGTTCACCACACCAGCATACATGACCACAAGGTTCACCACACCAGCATACATGACCACAAAGTTCACCACACGAGCATAAATGACCACAAGGTTCACCACACCAGCATACATGGCCACAAGATTCACCACACCACCATACATGACCACAAGGTTACCCACACCAGTATACATGACCATAAGGTTCACCACACCAGCATACATGGCCACAAGATTCACCACACCACCATACATGACCACAAGGTTACCCACACCAGTATACATGACCACAAGGTTCACCACACCAGCATACATGGCCACAAGATTCACCACACCACCATACATGACCACAAGGTTCACCACACCAGTATACATGACGACAAGGTTCACCACACCAGCAGACATGACCACAAGGTTCACCACGCCACCATACATGACCACAAGGTTGACCATGCCAGCATACATGACCACAAGGTTCACCACACCACCATACATGACCACAAGATTCATCTCACCAGCATACATGACCACAAGGTTCACCACACCAGCATACATGAACACAAGGTTCACCACACCATCATACATGACCACAAGGTTCACCACACCACCATACATGATCACAAGGTTCACCACGCAATACATGACTACAAGGTTCACCACACCAGCATACATGACCACAAGGTTCAACACTCCAGCATACATGATCACAAGGTTCACCACACCATACATGACCACAAAGTTCACCACACCACCATACATGACCACAAGGATCACCACACCATACATGACCACAAGGTTCACCACACCAGCATACATGACCACAAGGTTCACCACACCAGCATACATGACCACAAGGTTCACCACACCAGCATACATGACCACAAAGTTCACCACACCAGCATACATGACCACAAGGTTCACCACACCAGCATACGTGACCACAAGGTTCACCACACCAGCATAAATGATCACAAGGTTCACCACACCAGCATACATGACCACAAGGTTCACCACACCAGCATACATGACCACAAGGTTCACCACACCAGCATACATGACCACAAGGTTCGAATGGTGATTACACTTGATAATGGTACTCTCATTATCGATCCCGCGATCGATAATGACTCCTGAGAATTACGTTACTCGACTGAGCGGTCGGCTGTCACTCCCGACAGCCTTGTTGCTCACCACAAAAATCTATCAAAATTTACATTAACACGTCAGCCACGAACATACATATATATACAACCACACTTGACACAACCTTGGGGAACACAACATGAGAAATAACCACACTCTTTTATCACTCCACAACAATCAAATGCCAGGAATCCCTGGTGTTACACACGGACACTATTACCTGTGCACTTATGATGACCAGTACTGGATTTCCACACCTGCAAGAGATTACATCACATGGAACACAATAAACATCATGAATGAATTACTATAATTCTACCAGAGTGGAATATAAATATTACTTGGACATCCCTCACAGTACTTGGCTAATCTATGTAAACTTTGTTCCCATGTGTACTCACTAACACACACACATACAGGGACAACTGTCTACACCAGTCAAAATCCGTATGGACTGACATGAATGTCAATAAGGGTGAAAATCTCACGCGTTCCCATTTCACTTCACCCCACCGGGAGCTTGGAGAAAATGGGACGGAACACCTGACCTCGAATTCAGGCTTAAAGATAAAATCACCAAAAACACACACAAGGTATTTACTCTCATTTACACTGCCGGCTCACATCCATGCACCCCAGTGTCCCACCCCCGACACAGACCCCCCCCCCCCTGCATTGTAGGTGGTTGGTCAGCAATACCAGGGATAGGCTAAGCTGGTATAGCCTCGTGTGTTGACGGTCGTATACGGATAGCTCAGCGCATTTTTCGTAACCTCTCACACAACACACGGCTCGGATCGTACTCCCACGACCCACCGGTGAAGCGGTGCGTTCGTACACAAATGGCGCGTTCACGTCTAGCTTCAATTTTCACGAATATCTAGAGTGC
Source organism: Procambarus clarkii (assembly GCF_040958095.1). Taxonomy (NCBI): domain Eukaryota; kingdom Metazoa; phylum Arthropoda; class Malacostraca; order Decapoda; family Cambaridae; genus Procambarus; species Procambarus clarkii. The sequence continues at coordinate 6,141,808 of NC_091219.1, forward strand.
ATTCAGGGGCTATGCACTTGTGGATGGAGAATTCAGAGTGCCTGGGGCTATGTACTTGTGGGCGGAGTTAGCTAGTTGGTCCCCAATACATACCACGGGTACTGTACACTCGAGAGATAGACCGATAGGAAGAGACAGACAGAAGACAGGAGAACAGCCAGCAGACCAGAAACGAGAGGCTGTCAGCCGCACGGGGCGGGACAGTCTCTGTCAACTACAGTCCTCCCCCCCCTCTCTCTATCCAGCTATAGGCAGACACTTGGTGAGTTGAACTTGAAAGGTGATGTAGTCGTGTTTACTAGTGTTGTGTGACAATCAGGGGGCAGACAGCTGTAATGGTCTCGAATTCTGGTGTAGTGACTCACTTTGTACATTAATAATGAACCTTCAGTTCGATTTCTTGAATTCCAATATTTATCATGCTAAATAAATAATGGATTCACTTGCTTTTAATTTTACTTTAATTGTGTTCCCGAGTTGTTGGAATTAATGATATATGCAAACTAGAGGGTAGAGTACTCTAGAGTTAGTGAGAAGACAGAATCTTGCCTGGAACATGATTCCAGTTAAATCATGCTAATAATGACCTATTGATACATCTTTGAGAATTTTGTGATACCGACAAGTTCTATTCCTTATCTTGTATATAATGGTCTTGAATGGATGATGGCAGTCTACCTTCTGCTTTTACTATCTACTTTTCTACTTCTACCTATCTACCATTCTACCTCCACCACCACACCATCTATTCCTCTCTGTACCCTCTCTCCCTTTCACCGGACCACACTCCTCCGTCCTCCCTCACTAATTACTTCATTATTCATCTCTTTCCTTTCCTTTCTCTGATTCGTTCGTGGCAGTGAATTGCTCTAGAGTTCTCTTGAGTCGCGGGTAGCTGATCAGGTTACAATGACTTGTGTTCGTGATACCTAGGTAATCAAATACCTAGGTCACAAGGTGTTGAATTAGAGAGGCTGCAGTAGGGACTCTGGGGGGAGCTTTAGAATAGCTAACTAAGGGTGGGATAATGGACTAAAGAGAGCTGTTCCCCCCACTCCGCGTTACACCACGAGCACATTGACCGCTGGTATGCAAATTACCCACATTCCAGATCTCTACTCACTACACTCCCTGTCTTTCTCCCCTTCGAACGGCGACGACCGTATTGTATTCTGCTGCAGACGACGTCATAGTTAAGGTGGAGAGTGGAGATTGTGGAGTAGTCAGCCGCCACGACGTCTTCTTTACTCAATTTGATCGAATTGAGCAAAGCAAGCGTCAGGACAAAGTGGCGGCTGGATTCAGAATGATGGAGTCTCTCGGCGAGTTGAAGCATCTTCCAGGGTTCTCCTCAAAAGAACCAATCAGAGGGAGGCACACAGCGGCCTACCCCTCTCAACCAATCAGAGACGAGCTACTAGGCCTGCAGGACGACTCTAAGATAGCCGACCCAAGGTGGCTGGCTACCGTTGTCGTGGGAACAAGGCTGGCGGTGTGGCGGCGGGTGGCTACCTGCATCACTACGCTCTCCTCCTTCCCGCGCAAACCTGTCTCCCTCAAACTCTAAACAGTAAGAGTTGTTGCTGGATCTATCTCTTTCTACAAATGCGTCACATCGACAATTGTGACATATTGGATTGCTGATGACTGAGGCTCAAAATCCAAACACAAGATGATTCGGGTTCTGGTTACAAACTTAGGTCCGTGCACTTGCCAGTGCACTGGCAAGTGCACCGGCTGACACAGGCATATAAAACCAGTGGAAGTCTAGTCTGGTGAAACCATCCCCTCACACTCAACCCCCTCAACCCCCAACAGCACAATTAGGTAAGTACAATTAGGTAAGTACTCACTATACCAGACTCACCACCAGCATCATGGTCCTCACCATACCAGGTCCACACCACCAGCATCATGGTCCTCACCTTACCAGGTCCACACCACCAGCATCATGGTCCTCACCATAGCAGGTCCACACCACCATCATCATGGTCCTCACCATACCAGGTCCACACCACCAGCATCATGGTCCTCACCATACCAGGTCTACACCACCAGCATCATGGTCCTCACCATACCAGGTCCACACCACCATCATCATGGTCCTCACCATACCAGGTCCACACCACCAGCATCATGTGTCGTGACGCTGAACCCCGGTTCATTCCGAACACAGCGATTACACAACACATAAACCTTGCCTCAGCAACCGTTACTACCACCTATACTCCTACACACACCAGACCCTTGAGGCGTACCACTAGGTTTGTACTGGAACACAATGAATGAACATATGGAAGGTATTTAAAGGCCGTCAGGTTTTGTCATTTAATTACAAAGAATAGACTCTGACAAATAATAACATATTAACATACTCTATTAGGTCAATACACTTATACACTCCAGTCAGCCATCTACCTCAACCATTTCACCCCGCCTCTCAGGGAAGGTATAATCCGATTAACCTTATCCCTAGAATCGGTAATCTTGTTCCTAGAAGCCTGACGAAGAATAATTCCTCTTTCCAGGAATTATTAATTTGGCTAAACAGCTTCGGTCTTAATCCATTGACCTTTCTTAGATATGTGATCCATAGTCTGTCTACTTAACATGTACTTCCAATCATCATTCGTTAAGTGTTGTAGTAATGATCCTCTAGCTAATAATTCCTACTAACTTGTGGATTACAACACCACTCCCCTCCTTAAACACGCATATGTCCCCATATGCATCATTGCAATGGTTCCATTAGTGCAAGGACCTGGAGGATGCACCCACCATATGTGTACAACTAAAAAATCATCCAAAAAGTTCATCATACACACGATGAAATAAATTAAAATTTTCTCCGACATGACTCACAACACTTCTCCAACATATACATTATATTCACATCATAGCACAGGTAAATTAGTCTGTAATAATTTTTCCCATCTCCAACAATGCACATATACCTAAACTGCTGACATATAATTTCATACAAACATAAACATAAAATTACATGGACCAGAATGCTGGCACTTAAACAGAAATGACACTAGTCATTAATATATACACACACATATATATCTAAGGTTCTTCATCTTTAGTAATAAGTTACTAACAATTTAACATCTTGCCCTGAACAGTTGACATAAGGGCTTACAATGGTCACACAATGTTTCACTGGCCTCCTCCACAATTGGCAGCATCACTTCTCTTGTCTTCGTGTCCCATGGTTGCTAGGTCATAGATCCTCCATGACCCAGACAAAACCCAGGCTGTCCAACCTGGTGAATGTTGTCAATGTCCCATCGTTGCTCTGAGCTAACGTGATCCTGGCCTCCAGAGCAACGGAGATTCCTACCCCAGGGTCATGTTTCCTCGGGTCTGTGCTGACGTCTCGTTCCAGGGCACCAATCCCAGAACGCTGTAGATACCTCACAGCTCTCTGGTCATCCTTCCTTGCTGTGCTCACCACAGCTGTAGCACATTACTCTAGGCCCATCCGCCCAGAGTGTGTCCACCTGTATTCACACCTTCCCGACCGCTGTACCTGCAAAATATTCCCTCGGAGCCCCCTGGCTCGAACCCATTATTACATGACACCCCCTCGGCTCCTTACTCTCTCCCCGTATATAGCCTGAGCGCAGCTGCAAAACCATTGCAGCTGGCCCTTATCCCTGCTTTGATGTCAGGGGGCGAATTTCGCCTATAACGTCACGTTGGCTTCACTTCCTCCCCCTTTTTTTCTAGAATTACTGAATGTAGCCTCATAGCTTCCCTTCTACTCTACCTGAAGCTCTGTGACATGATCCCGGGGGACCTTCTCAAGCCTAACACTCAGTAATGGTGCCGATGAGGTAATATACAGTATATATATACACATACAGTATATACATACACATACATTATCACAATAAATACCACATTAAAATCATTTCACAACTAATGTCACTAAAGCATCATACTGCCACTGGCTCGCCTCTAGCGAGATTCCTGTAACAACTTAATTAATGAGAAATTAGTATATCTATTTGTCTCGTACACTGCAACCACCAACACCTGAAATTTGAAATTCTACCTTATAATCTTATCCATATGACTTACCCACTCCGACTTAATTAATGAAAATTTTAATGAAAATAATGAATTTTTATTAGTCTTTTATGAGTCTTGCTAGAGATATCGACTTGGCTCGCCTACTGCAGCCACCAACTCCTGCAATTATCCACATTTCATCTTATCCATAAGACTTACCCACTCCGACACACCATCACCTCTGGTCATCATTACCACTGATGACCTCATTATAACACCACACATCCCCACAACCACTTCCTGCGTCATAACGCACCGACCTTGCTACGCCAATACTCACCTTACCGACCACTACCTGGCGCCCCTGCGCCACCATATATACTCCACAACACCACACTCCATACCAGGCGTCCAAACGCCACCATACTACACCACCCAATGGCGTCCCCAACGCCCTCAACACAACACCCGGCGTCCCCCACGCCCTCAACACAACACACGGCGTCCCCAACGCCCTCAACAAAACACACGGCGTCCCCAACGCCCTCAACACAACACCCGGCGTCCAAACGCCCTCAACACAACACCCGGCGTCCCCAACGCCCTCAACACAACACACGGTGTCCCCAACGCCCTCAACACAACACACGGCGTCCAAAACGCCCTCAACACAACACACAGCGTCCCCAACGCCCTCAACACAACACACGGCGTCCCCCAACACCATTACCACCACAGGCATATGCCTTGCGCCAGAGCGCATCAAAACACCACGAGACGTCACTACCAATAAGTAACCAGACGCCACACCCAGCAAACACAAATCATCTACACAACGTTCGCCTATCTCTTGCCATAGGTGTGGGAATGATTTGCATTGAGAATGGTGCAGGAGAGCCTTTGAGAAACTTTTACTCAAAAAATCCAAACACAAAGGTTTAATTATAAATTGTTTTTCTACAATTATTTTCTTCCAAATGTAAAACAAATAGTTTTTACATGTTTAAATATAAAATTTATGGTGTTTTTTTGTAAAATTCATTAATAAATTGTGAATGATATATATTGGCTGAGTGAAACCTTTATAATCCATTTAGTTATAATTTGAACAGAAAAAAGTATTTTTCCAAATTTTCTAAAAATTGCTCTTTTTAACACAATTTGACTCCTTATACATTCCACTAAACACTATATCATGTTTAAATATATAATTTATGTATTATTCTCTAAAATAATTTATATAAATTATATAAGTTGCTGGAAAGTGGTGTTAAGGATTTTGAAAACATTTTGTTGTGTTAATATGTTCTTATTAACTATGTCTCAAGTTCACAGTTTATCAAACAAGAATATTAACATTCGTCAACTCTTAAAATCTTATATGTTATCTTGCTGGTGCAAAAAAGGGTGAATCTTTAGGAACAGCTATAGTATCTATATATCACAAATGGTGTTTTCCCTAACTCAAACAATGTAGGGTTTATTATTCTACACATATTTCTAATGACTCTTAGATGTTTACATTCTCTGAAGTATAATTGTGAAGGCTGTGTCCATCACTCTCAACACAGATTCTTAAACTCGTCTCTGCAGGTTCAACTATATAATTAGTTTCCATTTTGAATTTCCATGGACATTTGTATCCAAAATGAAACCAATGTGGTTTCCTTCAGCGCCTTCAGCCAGCACATTTGCTCATTCATTTCCACAGATTCCAACAAGGTAGGGGATTTACAGAAATTTGTATATTCATATTGTTATATATTAAAAATATGAATGCAGTTCAATATGATAAGACAAATACATGAGTTTATGATAAATTCGTTTTCTGTGATATACCATTGATATGCTCTTTTTTTCTTTAAACGGCAGACTAAACTAAAGTGCTCACATCAACAGATTTGATGTATAAATGGTCAACGCTCAACAGAGTTAGTATAAATGTATTAGTATAAATCTTACTTGTCTCATTGTTAATTCACATTCAATGTCAACTTGTGGTTTTGATGTGGCACGTTTGGCCAAGACACCCCACCCCATTATGCACCCCATACCCATCTTGTGGGCGGTTGTGGAAAGGGTTACAGAGGCACATAATGGGCTCAGGGACTGAACCCCACAATTCATTTAGCTAAGCAAGTTACAATCTTGATGAGCTAGTTACAAAATTCAATATAAGTCATCACATCAACAATGGGTTCGAGATCGACCTCAAGTACAGGTTCTAAATTAAGCAACTGACATATGTGGAGAGCTAGTATCAAAATTTATATGTTTGTCCTGCACACCGTCCCCCATCCAGTGGGCAGCGGTGGATAGGTTACAATCACTTAGTTGTTATCTACAGTTAGCAAACTGGGGATATTTGGCTAAAATTTCTGGTAGCAGATCATTTTGAATGAAATATTGACACATCGCTGGAACATTGGTTATAGAATTGTCTCTAAATTCATGTATCTTTTCGCACTCCATCACATAGTGACGGAGGGTGTGCGAATAATTTTGTTGACACAGTTTACATTTGGTCAGGTCTACATCAGCAGATAATGAGAATTCCCAGAGATACTTGTAACCGAGTCTAAGCCGAGCAGTAGTAACATCTAGAAGTCTGCTGATTTTATTGGATGATCCATAGATGTGTGGCTCCTCTTGTATGATATGTATGATAGATGGAATTACTAGTTCCAGTTTCTAGGCAGGCGATGAGTACTCACAATAACCTTAATTAAGCGTCAAAACAAAAATGTGTATACTCTTTTTACTCTCCTGACCTTAGTTCTCGAGCTATGTATTTCATTTTGGTACCAACGTGTTCGCAATAACATTCTCTAGAAGAAAATCAGCAAAAACGGTCACCAAAAGTTATATGAATACCAGCACCCAATAAATACCTACGTAGATGACTCGCCGTGAGTGCCCAAGAGCAACAAAATGTTTTTACTCTTGGGATTGTTATCACTTCCACACTTGTCCTACAGCGTTAATTTTGGTATCAATGTACTCGCAATGAAATTCCCAACACGGTGATATGAATATAAACGTAGAATAATGGTCGCTGCCCACCCGCAAGAGTGTGGGAAGTGGCGGAACTGTTACCCAGTATTGGTGACAAGACGACACATAGGCGATACAGTGCTTTGAAAGTTTATAATTATATCACTGTCCTGACATTATTATTGTATGTACGTCATTCATTTTTGTGCCAATGTTTTCGCAATAGAATGTTCTATGAGCCCGTAGGTAAAAAAGAGCAACAAAGCGTAAGATAGAATAGCACCATATATAAAACAACGCTGGTACATATCAGTGAGCGTCAAACACACACGAAATGTGTGTGTTTGATGGTGGTCAAACGATGTTTGATGTGTTTGATCAGGTGATGTCCTGATCCGCATAATTAAAGTATGAATTATGTTGAGAAAAAATAAGAAAAAAGGGAAAAAACAGGGGTGGGAGAAACATGACAGAAAAAGAGTAAAAATACAATTTGGTCAACAAAACAGCATTGTTTAAAATAAAAGATATGGATTGACATTTTGGGGGTTAGGTTGGTAGGTTACATTGAGTTAATTAGGTAGTACTTAGTGTTTATCTGTTATAGATAGGAGCTGCCTGGTATGGGCCAATAGGCCTTCTGCAGTTACCTTTGTTTTTATGTTTTTGCCCTGTAACCTAAATGGTTAGAGAGGCACATATATGGGCTTAGGGACTGAACCCCACACTACATTTAGCTAAGCTGGTTACAATCTTGATGATATAGTTACAAAATTCTGTATAAGTCGTCACATTATCAATGGGTTCGAGATCAACCACAATTTCCTGAATAGATATAACAAAGGGGATATTAATAGGGTATTAAAATTGTCAACACAAGATAGAACACGAAACAATGGGTATAAATTGGATAAGTTTAGATTTAGGAAAGACTTGGGTAAATACAGGTAAATAAATACAAATTTATAAATAAATCTATAAATCCAACATTATGTTTGTAAATCAACTATGTATGTATGAAAAAAAATGACTAATACGTTCGGCGAATGACTTTGACTTCAACTTCACTTTGACTTCGTTCATGTCATCGTATTTTCCGTAATATATAAAGGTTATGACAATGCAATTATATTATTGTGTGCAAATAAGTTTGAAATTTCATGTACCCTAAAAATATTAAAATAAAGAATAAGAATAATTAAATAATTGTTGTAGTAAATTGTCACACGTTCATCATACGCAAACGAACACACAGTTTGGAGCGTCAGTACAAGACCGCCGCCATTTTAAAACACGGCTTCGAATGTAAGTAATGTTTTTCTCGTACTAACACTGTGTTATACAATAGATTTGGTCTTGAATTCACAAATTTAGTTGTTACATCTGACAGAGTATGTTAGACGGTGTAATGCTGGTCCATGTTAACGTATTTGTGGGCTTGGTTGGTTTAAATGTGGAGGCGAGGCCTGGCAGTGCTGGTGTATGTGGAGGCGAGGCGAGGCCTGGCAGTGCTGGTGTATGTGGAGGCGAGGCCTGGCTGTGCTAGTGTGTATGTGGAGGCGAGGCCTGGCTGTGCTAGTGTGTATGTGGAGGCGAGGCATGTACAACACTCCCCAATAGGAAGAAAACCCACTGGGTTCTAGGCTAGGTTAGGCTTATCTGTAATAATTGAATTAAGCCTAGCAAAGCCTAGAACCTAGTTCAGTAATTTAAAAAATGTTGTAACTTGAAAAATGCCATTCAATACATTACACAATTTAAATATTTTCAGGCAATCAACACAACCCTCATGTTGGCTAACCCTCTCTCATGTTGGTCAATAATTTAATTATTTTTTTATGGAGTAATTTTTGCTGTTGAAATGTAGTCTTTTTGAGACTACATTTCAAATGTAGTGTGTGTGGAGGCGTGTATGTTAGGTATTACCTAATATACACGGTGTAATATATCTATCTGTGTGAAATAGATTAAATCCATTTATTTGATATTCAGCTAATAGTTCTGTATTTTCTACATTCATCCATGTTTTGGTAAGTGCAATAATATGTATTGTTTCATTGCAGATTAGAGATTCAAGATAGTTCTAGATTTCCGAAGTACTGAAACGCGCGCCATACAGGCTTGGTGGATCTAGGTGCAAGGTAAAATTATTTACATTTACTTTTGTATTTATGTTTTGTATTTATATGCATATATGCATTTATATGCATTATTCTATAGAATAATAGATCTCGTAATAATTTTGCAAAAATAGTGGCATTTACTATTTTTAAAAGATTATTAAAAAATTTACTGATATGGTGCATTCGGAAGGGCGAAGAGGGAGAACGGCCTGTTGACATAGCTCGGGTGCAGGGGGGGGGGGTTGTGTAAAAGCCTGGTTTGTGCCTCGGAGAGGCTATGGGATCCAGTAAGTTCAGTAGAACTTCGGTTTCAACCCTTTTACCCTGTTGTAGCTCAGTCGATTAAGGCAGTGTCTGGGATGCTCCCGGACGCAGGTTCGAATCCTCGTCACGGCCCTTGTGGATTTGTTCATTTGATGCATCACGTTATTGTGATCTGTGTGTGTAATTCTTCACTTGCTACAGCAACAGGAATGTGTGTGTATGTATTTGTGTTGTTGAATATGACCGAAAGTGTAAGATTAATGATTCTAACACAAATCGTCTGAATATTTGTTTTTCTTCACTGTCGAGAGTAGTTAAAAAAATTTACTCGAGTTTATTTTCACACTTTATTTATGGTCCTTAAGTCCCTCTCCTTAATGCTGCTGCTGTTTCTCGCATCTTTGCATCGCTTGTATGTTTGGGGGTTTGGCCTCTTGCTATATATTGATTCCATTTGTGTGTGTTTGGGTCTCAGGCCCTCTCGCAATTTCTGTTGAACAAACCCCTTTTCCTAGTTCTGCATCTCTCCTTTGGTACAAATTTTGTTGTGCTTTTATCATATATTTCACAAAACTTGACATACATTTCATTTACTTCATGTCCTATCAGCAAGTGTTTGTCAAATTCTTTAAGGAAAGTTTATCATCCTGATTGCAGATCTCTAGCGATATTATGTCAACTTCTTGTGGATTCGCAATCATTATTTAATTTACCTTTAGGTGTTCTTTCACCAGCACAGCAACACTGTACCTCTCCCAACCAGTTTAAGATAAAAACTAAGTACTAACTAATTAACTCAATGTAACCTACCTTACCCCCAAAATGACAACCCATGTCTTCTATTTTAAACAATGCTGTTTTGTTGACCAAATTGTATTTTTGTTTTTTTCTGCAATGTTTCCCCCCCCCCCCCACCACTCTACCACCACATTGAGTTTAGTAGCTCTGTGCACGTCAGGTGCTGTTTAATATACAGACCTACTCCTCCATTTGACCTAGTTTCTCTATCACATCTATATCACTTTGTGCTTTAGCCCTGGTGGAGCTTGGTCCACCAGGCTGTTGTTTGGAGTGGCCCGCAGATCCACATACAGTCTGCATATGATATACAGTCTGTTGATCAATTAAACTACAGTAGTTAGTTTTTATCATCCGAATGCACCAATATGTGTTCATTCTTCCCAGATGAAGGAACTAGGTAATATTCATCATCTGAATGCACCATCTGATGCTTTAACACTCATGATACACGAGAGGTTTAAAAAACTTTTAAAACTTTTAAAACTTTTTGACCTATGTATTTAAAAGCAATTCTAAAGTTAAAAAGTGTAGCATAGGCCCCTCGCAGAATGTTCTTAATATGATCCTCAGGTTATAGTTTTCTATCTAAAACCACCCCTAGATCTCTTTCTTGATCAGAATTCTTTATAGATCTCAGTGGCTCGATCATAGAAACTGCTCTAAATCCTTGTTGGCCTGGATTGTGGAGGTCATTGGTCTCTATAAAACTAGTAATCTGACTCCTGATCACTCTCAAATAATTTTATTATGTGGGATGTTAGTGCAACTGGTCTATAATTCTTTGCCAATGCTTGTGTTGTGTTGTGTTGTTTTGGTAGTGATGTGCAATGTGTTGTTTTGGTAGTGATTCGTCCAGTTCTGGTAGTAGTGCGGTTGTTGTGTAGTGTAGTACTTGTGTGCTTGTTAATGACTTGTATTCCAGTCTTGTGGGTATCTCCTTTCCCCTACGGGCCAACTGCTTTGTTCTTACCTAGCATTTTGCTTTGTTTGGGTATGAATGTTTGTGTGCCGTATATTTTGCAAAATTTGCCATATATCTCATTATTTACTCCTCTGCCTAGCAACAAGTCTGTCTAATTATACTCATTAACTGTTTTTCAAAGTTCCCCATAGTGTCCTTTATTGAAATCGAGTTCATGAACCGTTTCAATGTTCTTATTTTCTTCTAGATTATATCTTAAAGTATATTTAAATGTTATTGTTATTATTGTTATTAAATGTTATTGTGACATTGCATTGCAATTGAGCTATGTTGTTTACCATACCGTTCATTTCGTGAGTATAAGTATAGATGCCACACTTGTGACAGGTAAAACCATGCCTTTTTTGAAAAACAGCACCGTCTGTTGCACGTAAGAGCAACCCACACTATATTATGTTGCGATATTATTTCAATATTTCCGATTGTATTGATAATTTGAATTTTCATAGATTTCAATTTATTTTCATTTCGATTTAATAATTTTGTGTGACATTGCATTGAAATTGAGCTGTGTTGTTTACCATACTGTTCATTTCATGAGTATAGTTTATTTTTTTATTTTTTTCATTTCATTTTTTTAGCTGTTCTTATTTTTCAGTGATGGGAATATCAGATCATTTGATGTTCCCAATTTTCTGATGGAAGCATCAGACCATTATAGAATGCATCGGATGAGGTAGTTTGGAATGGTGGGGAGGACGAGAGGGGGGTATGGTGGGGAAGACGAGGGGACAGAGGAGAGGGTAATGGTGGGGAGGACGAGGGGACTGGGGAGTTGGGGATGGTGGGGACAGGGGAATGCTGGGGAGGACAAAGGGACAGGTGAATGGGAGATGGTGGGGGAGGAAGAAGGACAGGGGAGGGGAAAATGGTAAGGAGGACGATGGGACAGGGAAGTGGGAATAGTGGGGATGATGTGGGGACAGGGAAGTGGGAAGGACGAGAGGACTGTGGAATGGGGAATAGCAAAGTGAATTATAATTATATATATTAATTAATTCTTATAAATTTCCAGAAGCCTGTATCAACACCCACACTAATGCAACTGAAAGAGATGTTGAGACAAGTATTGCTGATATGTTGAAGAACGCCCCAAACAAACTCGGTGGAAACAGATACAAGGTAAAGTTTGCCAATTTGCTGTAGTCTAATTCAATTTCTTTTTAGTAATCTTCGAGAACATTTATGCTATGAATAAGATAAAATAATGTAACTGATTTTGATTTATTTACTATTTATTATTTATTTACCGTTATTAGTATAATAGATCTCGTAATAATTTTGCAAAAATAATGGCATTTACTATTTTAAAAAGCTCGGGTGCAGGGGGGGGGGTTATGTAAAAGCCTGGTTTGTGCCTCGGAGAGGCTATGGGATCCAGTAAGATCGTCCTTCCTTTCCTCCCTAGAATCTGGATGTAGCAGGTGCTCAATTGTCAAAAGTGAAAAATTGGTTTTGTCTTCCGAATGCACCATTTGTGTAAATTTGCTAATAATCTTTTAAAAATAGTAAATGCCATTATTTTTGCAAAATTATTACGAGATCTATTATACTAATAACGGTTTGATAAAATACAGTAGACTGCCTACTGGATAATAGTTCCAGTCCACCTGTAGACAGGGATCTCACATCAGCTTGTATATTATACAAGGATAAGATTTGATTTACTTTTGTATTTATATGCATATATGCATTTATATGCATTATTCTCTAGAATAATAGATCTCGTAATAATTTTGCAAAAATAGTGGCATTTACTATTTTAAAAAGCTCGGGTGCAGGGGGGGGGGGTTTGTGTAAAAGCCTGGTTTGTGCCTCGGAGAGGCTATGGGATCCAGTAAGATCGTCCTTCCTTTCCTCCCTAGAATCTGGATGTAGCAGGTGCTCAATTGTCAAAAGTGAAAAATTGGTTTTGTCTTCCGAATGCACCATTTGTGTAAATTTGCTAATAATCTTTTAAAAATAGTAAATGCCATTATTTTTGCAAAATTATTACGAGATCTATTATACTAATAACGGTTTGATAAAATACAGTAGACTGCCTACTGGATAATAGTTCCAGTCCACCTGTAGACAGGGATCTCACATCAGCTTGTATATTATACAAGGATAAGATTTGATTTACTTTTGTATTTATATGCATATATGCATTTATATGCATTATTCTCTAGAATAATAGATCTCGTAATAATTTTGCAAAAATAGTGGCATTTACTATTTTAAAAAGCTCGGGTGCAGGGGGGGGGGTTTGTGTAAAAGCCTGGTTTGTGCCTCGGAGAGGCTATGGGATCCAGTAAGATCGTCCTTCCTTTCCTCCCTAGAATCTGGATGTAGCAGGTGCTCAATTGTCAAAAGTGAAAAATTGGTTTTGTCTTCCGAATGCACCATTTGTGTAAATTTGCTAATAATCTTTTAAAAATAGTAAATGCCATTATTTTTGCAAAATTATTACGAGATCTATTATACTAATAACGGTTTGATAAAATACAGTAGACTGCCTACTGGATAATAGTTCCAGTCCACCTGTAGACAGGGATCTCACATCAGCTTGTATATTATACAAGGATAAGATTTGATTTACTTTTGTATTTATATGCATATATGCATTTATATGCATTATTCTCTAGAATAATAGATCTCGTAATAATTTTGCAAAAATAGTGGCATTTACTATTTTAAAAAGCTCGGGTGCAGGGGGGGGGGGTTTGTGTAAAAGCCTGGTTTGTGCCTCGGAGAGGCTATGGGATCCAGTAAGATCGTCCTTCCTTTCCTCCCTAGAATCTGGATGTAGCAGGTGCTCAATTGTCAAAAGTGAAAAATTGGTTTTGTCTTCCGAATGCACCATTTGTGTAAATTTGCTAATAATCTTTTAAAAATAGTAAATGCCATTATTTTTGCAAAATTATTACGAGATCTATTATACTAATAACGGTTTGATAAAATACAGTAGACTGCCTACTGGATAATAGTTCCAGTCCACCTGTAGACAGGGATCTCACATCAGCTTGTATATTATACAAGGATAAGATTTGATTTACTTTTGTATTTATATGCATATATGCATTTATATGCATTATTCTCTAGAATAATAGATCTCGTAATAATTTTGCAAAAATAGTGGCATTTACTATTTTAAAAAGCTCGGGTGCAGGGGGGGGGGGGGGTTTGTGTAAAAGCCTGGTTTGTGCCTCGGAGAGGCTATGGGATCCAGTAAGATCGTCCTTCCTTTCCTCCCTAGAATCTGGATGTAGCAGGTGCTCAATTGTCAAAAGTGAAAAATTGGTTTTGTCTTCCGAATGCACCATTTGTGTAAATTTGCTAATAATCTTTTAAAAATAGTAAATGCCA
>NC_091219.1:6161339-6188804 GCF_040958095.1 Procambarus clarkii
TACACCTTGGCGCTACAATGCCAACAATGTCATGCACTATACTACATCCATAATATCAACAGTCAAAACATGCACATTTCACTACAGTAAATACTATGCATTACGCTGGTGTTTAATAAGCCACTACACGTGCATTACACTACAAAACCCGGCGTACTAATGCTAATACACAACCATGCACTACTCCCGGCGTCCAAACGCCAATACACACTGCGTCGCCACGTCCCAACATCACACACCCCCACCAACGGGACACGCTCCCCGTGTCCCACGGTAATATTCTCCATAATGCTACCTGCACCCACAAAAAATCTCCATGGACCTCTCCAGGGTACGCTTGACGTCGAACCCCTGACGTCAAATTATGCGTCGCTCGCTTTGCCCAGGCGTCCACAATTCACTGTGCTTATTTTTTGTATCTTCGTCTGACAACACCAAAAATCGCTCAATATTTTATTATCTTTAAAATATTCGATTTACACTTTACATGAAATTTAATTAACTTCAAATTACGTAGTTTTCACGCTTAATTTCACCTTAGCAACGGTTTCTCATTATTACCACCATACCGACGATATAAAACAAGCTCCAAGGTGCGGCTCGCTTGGCCCACCCATCGCTTGGCCCGCACATGGCCCACGCTGGCCCACATTCACCCGCGCTAGTTTACATCGCCACGCTGTATTATCCGCACTACGAACACTGTATAATCCGCACTACGAACACTGCACTTGTTTTGGATCCCGATGCTTCAGTGGTCCAGACTTGCCTCTTAGCCGTCTCTCGTTGCGGGAATCTGGAAAGAAAGAAATAAACCCCACATGTGCCCCACAATGGCCTAGTCCCTTTAATTAACTAACTCCTCTGACCTGGTCTCACCTGACCCTTCTTTCCTCCGTCTAGTAGCCCCCATTCTCACCACAACCCGACGTCTACCATTTCCCGAATATTCCCTCACCAACTAAACCAGAACCACACTTCCTTCATCTTGCACAGTGTTCCAAAACCTGTTTGCGCTGCCACCAAATATGTCGTGTACCAATTCCCTAACATTCCCTCGCCAACCAAACCAGGAACACTATGAGGGGACAGATGGAATGTATATAAAGGCCGTCGGGTTTTGTCATTTAATTACAAAGAAGAGACTCTGACAAATAATAACATATTAACATACTCTATTAGGTCAATACACTTCCAATACCCATAGACCACTTGAACTCCGCGATCACCACCCACACTCGTAACTTCCGCCTAAGTCCCTAATACAAAATGATTACTACAACGCTCCACACCCGGTTAGTCTTACATTCAATACTCACATACTGCAGACTTAACTTGGTCACTAAGATCACATCAGGCTCACGCATAGCTGTCTGCTACACTTCGCTGCTGCCACAAACGGAGACCTCGGAGGACTTGCCAGTTCAACTCCCACAATCAGACTGACTCCAGTCAGCCATCTACCTCAACCATTTCACCCCGCCTCTCAAGGAAGGTATAATCCGATTAACCTTATCCCTAGAATCGGTAATCTTGTTCCTAGAAGCCTGACGAAGAATAATTCCTCTTTCCAGGAATTATTAATTTGGCTAAACAGCTTCGGTCTTAATCCATTGACCTTTCTTAGATATTTGATCCATAGTCTGTCTACTTAACATGTACTTCCAATCATCATTCGTTAAGTGTTGTAGTAATGATCCTCTAGCTAATAACTCCTACTAACGTGTGGATTACAACACATGGTCCTCACCATACCAAGTCCACACCACCAGCATCATGGTCCTCACCATACCAGGTCCACACCACCAGCATCACAGTCCTCACCATACCAGGTCTACACCACCAGCATCACGGTCCTCACCATACCAGGTCCACACCACCAGCATCACGGTCCTCACCATACCAGGTCCACACCACCAGCATCATGGTCCTCACCATACCAGGTCCACACCACCAGCATCACGGTCCTCACCATACCAGGTCCACACCACCAGCATCACGGTCCTCACCATACCAGGTCCACACCACCAGCATCACGGTCCTCACCATACCAGGTCCACACCACCAGCATCATGGTCCTCACCATACCAGGTCCACACCACCAGCATCACGGTCCTCACCATACCAGGTCCACACCACCAGCATCACGGTCCTCACCATACCAGGTCCACACCACCAGCATCACAGTCCTCACCATACCAGGTCCACACCACCACCAGCATCATGGTCCTCACCATACCAGGTCCACACCACCACCAGCATCACGGTCCTCACCATACCAGGTCCACACCACCAGCATCATGGTCCTCACCATACCAGATCAACACCACCAGCATCATGGTCCTCACCATACCAGGTCTACACCACCAGCATCACGGTCCTCATCATACCAGGTCCACACCACCAGCATCTTGGTCCTCACCATACCAGGTCCACACCACCAGCATCACGGTCCTCACCATACCAGGTCCACACCACCAGCATCATGGTCCTCACCATACCAGGTCCACACCACCAGCATCATGGTCCTCACCATACCAGGTCCACACCACCAGCATCACGGTCCTCACCATACCAGGTCCTCACCACCAGCATCATGGTCTTAACCATACCAGGTCCACACCACCAGCATCAGGGTCCTCACCATACCAGGTCCACACCACCAGCATCACGGTCCTCACCATACCAGGTCCACACCACCAGCATCAAGGTCCTCACCATAACAGATTCACACGCAACAAACACAAAACGTTGCTGCAACCTCCACTAATGTTTCCGAGGGGGTGTGGGAAAGAAACATTTCAAGTATAGGTCAACAGTCGTATGTGCAACCTTTAATCCAAGATTGTCAAAAGTATTTCTGTACATAATTTGGCAAATGCTATCTTTTCTAACATTAGTTTCGCCTTTATATGTTACAAAAATCATTTTTTCGTGTTTAAACGTCAAATTCAAGTACATTACAGATATAAATTTTGAATGTTGTTTCATAGCTGTAGGAGACAATCTTAACAAATTTAGTTACTCGAAGATATATTAGATTATTATTTGCAGGCGATGAGTCACAATGACGTGGCTAAAGTATGTTGACCAGACCACACACTTGAAGGTGAAGGGACGACGACGTCACAATGGACTTGAGAATGGTCTAGGACGAACCGAAACGTCGTCGTCCCTTCACCTTCTAGTGTGTGGTCTTGTCAACATAGATTATTATTTCTTTTGATATAGATTATATTGGCTTATATATCACGATTTGTTCCCTTTATATATTAAAACTTTTTTTCATATTCATTTATTAATTTTTATGTCATTTTGCAACATACATTAAAATTAATTATAAATGTTGTGTCTGAGTTGAATGAAAGGTGTACAAAATATTTACCTTGGTGTACAAAATATTTACAAAAAAATAATAACACTATTTGCAAACTTATATATATAATAATAATAATATATAAGCACCAATGGGTGAGTACAACTACATAACTGCAACTAGGGGAGTACAAGTAGATGAGTAGAACTAGGTTAATAAAACTATATGAGTGTAACTAAGGGAGTACAGCTAGGTGAATACAACTACATGACTACAACTGGTCGGAGTACATGTAGGTTAGTACAACTAGAGCACTACTAGGTGAATACATGTGGGTGAGTATAATTACACAAGCTATGGAGGAGTAAGTGCAAGTAGGTGAGAACAACTAGAGAAGTAAAAGTAGGTGACAACAACTAGCTTAGTTCAACTAGGTGAGTACTTCAAGTGAAGTGAAATAGAGTAGTATAGGTAGGTGAGCACAGTTAGGTGAGTATACAGTTAGGTGAGTACAGTTAAATGCGTATACAGTAAGGTGAGTAGAGCTAGGTGAATACAGCTAATTAAGTTGGTACAATATGGTGAGTACAATTAGATGAGTACATCTAGGTGAGTACAACCATGTGATCATATCTGAGTACAGCTAGGTGTGAATGTGTACTTCCCTATTTGTACTCACCTATTTGTGCTTGTGGGAGTTGAGCTCTGGCTCTTTGGTCCTGCCTCTCAACTGGTGTACAGGTGACTGAGCCTATTGGGCTCTATCATATCTACACCTGAAACTGTGTATGGAGTCAGCCGCCACCACATCACTGCCTAATGCATTCCATTTGTCAACCAGTCTGACACGAAAAAAAATATTTCTAACGTCTCTATAGCTCATTTGGGCACACAGTTTCCACCTGTGTCCCCTAGTGCGTGTGCCCCTTGTGTTAAATAACCTGTTTTTATCTACCCTGCCAATTCCTCTGAGAATCTTGTATGTGGTGATTATATCCCCCCCTGACTCTTCTGTCTTCTAGCGACGTGAGGTTTAATTCCCGTAGTCTCTCCTCGTAGCTCATACCTCTCAGGCGGGGTACTAGTCTGGTGGCAAACCTTTGAACCTTTTCCAATTTAGTCTTATGCTTGAATAAATATGGACTCCAAGCTGGGGCTGCATACTCCAGGATTGGTCTGACATAGGTGGTATACAAAGTTCTGAATGATTCCTTGCACAAGTGTCTAAATCCCGTTCTTATGTTAGCCAACCTGACATATGCTGCTGATGTTATCCTCTTGATATGGGCTTCAGGAGACAGGTCTGGCATGATATGAACCCCCAGGTCTTTCTTTCTCTCTGACTCTTCAAGAATTTCATCTCCCAAATGATACCCTGTAACTGGCCTCCAGCTCCCTACACCTATCTTCATTACATTACATATGGTTGGGTTAACCTCTGACAGCCATTTGTTCGACCATTCCTTTAGTTTGACTAGGTCTTCTTAAAGCCTCAAGCAGTCCTCCTCTGTCTTAATCCTTCTCATAATTTTGGCATCGTCAGCAAGCATTGAGAGGAATGAGTCTCTACCCTCCGGGAGATCATTTACGTATATCAGAAACAGGATAGGACCGAGAACAGAACCCTATGGGACTACACTAGTGACTTCACGCCAATCTGAGGTCTCACTCCTCAATGTAACTCTTTGCTTCCTATTGCTTAGGTATTCCCTTATCCACTGGAGCACTTTACCAGTTACTCCTGCCTGTCTCTCCAGCTTATGTACCAGCCTCTTATAGGGGACTGTGTCAAAGGCTTTCCAACAGTCCAAAAAAATGCAGTCCGCCCAGCCTTCCCTTTCTTGCTTAATCTTTGTCACCTGATCGTAGAATTCTATTAAGCCAGAAAGGCAAGATTTACCCTCCCTGAACCCATATTGGCAATTTGTCACAAAGTCCCTTCTCCCCAGACGTGTTACTAGATTTTTTCTCACGATCTTCTCCATCACTTTGCATGGTATCCAAGTTAAGGACACTGGCCTGTAGTTCAGTGCTGGCATCCGGATAGGAAAGAACACAGGAGACTTGTTTGACTTACATACATAATTGACAATATGCCCATGCACTCAGCCTCGGGTCCAGACTCATGGAATTCAATATTTATATATAGTTGTGCCTTATATTGCAATATGCCTTAGTAGTGCAATATTTATATATAGTAATTTATATATAATAGTGCTTATATCACAGTGCCAGTAGCACAGGCACTCAGTATAGTGTGGAGGAAGAGCTGGGACACGGGAGAGATACCAGATGCGCTTAAAACAGCAGACATTTCCCCTTTACACAAGGGTGGTTGCAAAGCATTGGCAAAGAATTATAGACCAGTTGCACTAACGTCCCACATAATAAAAGTATTTGAGAGAGTGATCAGGAGTCAGGTCACTAGATTCATGGAAACCAATGACCTCCACAATCCAGGCCAACATGGATTTAGAGCAGGAAGATCATGCCTCTCACAGCTACTTGACTACTATAACAAAATCACTGAGGCATTAGAGGAAAAACATAATGCAGATGTCGTATACACAGATTTTGCAAAGGCATTTGACAAACGTGACCATGGAGTGATTGCACACAAAATGAGGTCAATGGGTATAACTGGTAAAGTAGGACGCTGGATACTCAATTTCCTGTCGAACAGAACACAAAGAGCAACAGTCAATCAAGTAAAATCGAGTCCGAGCGCAGTTAAAAGCTCTGTACCTCAAGATACAGTCCTTGCACCACTGCTGTTCCTTATTCTCTTATCAGATATAGACAAAAACACAAAAAGCAGAAAATAACATGATGTTTAACGGTGATAAATTCCAGGTATTCAGATACGGCAAAAGTGAGGATCTTAAACATAATACAGGGTACAAAACACAATCGAATCTGCCCATAGTAGGAAAATAGCATGTCAAGGATTTGGGAATAATGATGTCCGACGCCCTAACGTTTTAGGGAGCATAACCAAGCAAGTATTGCGTCAGCCAGAAAAATGATAGGATGGATTACGAGAACCTTCAAGTCCAGAGATCCCATCACAATGGTTGTACTCTTCAAATCACTTGTGTTGTCCCGTCTTGAGTACTGCTCAGTACTCACTTCCCCCTTCAGAGCAGGAGAGATTGCTGAAACAGAGGGAATACAGAGAACATATTCGGCACACATAGACGAGATAAAGCATCTAAATTATTGGGATCGTCTCAAAGCTCTCCAAATGTACTCACTAGAAAGGAGACGAGAGAGATACCAAATAATATACACATGGAAAATACTGGAGGGACAGGTCCCAAATCTGCACAGTAAAATAACAACGTACTGGAGTGAGCGACATGGAAGAAAATACAGAATAGAACCAGAAAAGAGCTGAATGGGCCATGGCCACAATCAGAAAATACTGTATGAACATCAGAGGCCCACGGTTGTTCAACGTCCTACCAGCGAGCATCAGAAATATTGCAGGAACAACCGTGGACATCTTCAAGAGGAAACTAGATTTAATCCTCCAAGGAGTGCCGGACCAACCGGGCTGTGGTTGGTATGTGGGCCTGCGGGCCGCTCCAAGCAACAGCCTGGTGGACCAAACTCTCTGTGAGATTTTTCTCTACGCCTACCTCCCTTAAGAGGTGGACTACAAGTTTAAAGTCTGCTCACGGCAGTTAAGCATGAGTCCAGTAGAAAAAGGAAAAGCGGGAGCAAACCGCCAGGCTTCCACCACCAAGGGTGGAAACCTGTCCACAATAGGCCGCTGGCTCCTTCTAGTTAAACAGGACGTTAAACTAATAAAGGGTAACCGACGGGTTCTCACAATCAAATATTTATATTTGAAGTGGCGCTATGAATTGGAATTCGACTTCCCAAGAACAGCCGCCTTATCAAGATCACATCAACATTTAATAATCTTATGCAGAAATATAGTGGAATAATATGGTTGAAGGGTTGACATCAAAGACTGTCTTCTATAACATAACAATTTATTAATAACAAGAGACTAACTACTACATTACCGAGTTTACGTTACGTTAATGTCAATCCTGTGGCACGATAACAAACAGCTAAATAGCAACCCTTGCTGTGAGGCTGCATACTGAACTAACCTGAACACAGGTGTGCCCACTGATGACGCAATATTGCAAATCTAAGAAAAATATCACAGACTAAGTTACACCACAGCGAATGGTTACGTTATTGTACATCAAGTGGCATTTGCAACACAGCTATTCAACAGCCCCTCGAGAAGTGACAGCAGGCTCCATCTTGCTGACACTTCGGGCTGACAGCATGAACTAACTGAACAAATGAAAGATCCACTGAAACAAAGACACAAGCAGGCAATCAATAGTGTCTTGGTTTCCCTGACAGCTACTATAATCACAAGCTTAGGGGTCCTCCCGTCCCCCAGGAGAGACCCACGTAACTAGGCGGAAGTCTAACAGTGACTCCCCCCTATCACAACCTCGTGTGAACACTGTTTGCAACTCCCACTAAGAAGTTGCCCTGTTGTAACCCGATACACCGACAGGCAAGGCGGGAATTCTGGGACACAGCTCCACAGATCCCTAGTATGACTCTACTCTCGTCACCAGACGACAACCAAAAGAAATTGCCTGAAGTGATTAATTACGTTAATTGACTGATCGCAGCAGTCAGCAACAAAGTACCACGGTAATCACAAACAATTGTCTCCCACTAGACAACAACATGATGATACTCTACATTAATCTTTAACACTTGTCTCTCTCTTGTTAACAATAACTCAACATATTACAACACACTTGACTCCTTGCAAGTATTCAGTGAGTAATTCTCAATTAAGGTCAAACGGACCACTAATTACATCCCCATTAAGTTACGTTAACTAAGCCTACCCTAACTTGGTAGCTTCTCCACCGTCTGTGTCAAAAAAATACTAGTGAGCGTTAATTACCCTAATTAGGGCACTAATTACTGCTGAGCCATTAATTACCTGTCACCAGGACCGATAATTAATCATCCATAAATACGTCTCACTCCGCACTGCCTAAGCAGGTCTCATCAAACACTGTGAATTCACGGGATAGGAGTTAATTACCCTAATTAACAAGATGTGCCAATAATCCACTGTCCTCAGCCCCTTTCAAAGCTGGAGAAATTGCTGACCTAGAGAGCGTGCAGAGATCCTTTACTGCTAGAATCCACTCAGTAAAACATCTAAATTACTGGGACCGACTAAAGAGCCTAAATCTGTACTCCCTTGAGCGCAGGCGGGAGAGATACATAATAATTTACACGTGGAAAATAATTGAGGGGCTGGTCCCAAACCTGCACACAGAAATAACACCACATGAGACCAGAAGACATGGCAGGATGTGCAGAATACCCCCGTTGAAAAGCAGAGGTGCAACAGGTACTCTGAGAGAGAACTCTATCAACATCAGAGGCCCGAGACTGTTCAACACGCTTCCACTACACATAAGGGGCATAACTGGCAAACCCCTCACAGTGTTCAAGAGAGAACTGGATAAGCACCTCCAAAGGATACCTGATCAACCAGGCTGTGACTCATACGTCAGGCTGCGAGCAGCCGCGTCTAACAGCCTGGTTGATCAGTCCAGCAACCAGGAGGCTTGGTCGACGACCTGGCCGCGGGGATTCTAAGCCCCGGAAGCACCTCAAGGTAGCCTCAAGGTAGGTAGGTAGGTCCTCAGACAGGATATGATTAATACAACGATCTATGTTAGCTCCATGACCTCGCTTTACCGAGTCACCGGAGCTCTCCAATGCTAATTACTCCACCAATTAACATGAGCCACTAATTGCTTTACCCCTGAAAGGTAATTAGTCTCGAGCATATTACGTTAACACAAATACTGACAGACTCTGACAGAACCTCTCCCACTACGTGAATTCATGATGAGAAGGCTAATTACATAATTAGCTAGAGTGGTCAATTAACTGTCACATGGACAATTAATTGCTCCCGAGACGTATCTCATTATAGCTCAACACTGTTCCCTATAACAGCCCTCACTCACTCCCCAATACTAAGTGTGCACCCCTTATCCAGTTAATTACCCCTTAATTAACTCACTGAATCCTTAAGTCCTCAACATAACTTAAAGAAACAAAGTAACCCCAGCGTTACATAGGTCACACTATAATGGCATGCAACAACATATCAGCACTACCCACACATATAGTTGCAGCTACTGCAACTCGCTAATTACTGTGCCCACACAATAAAACACACGGTGGTGCAACACACACAAGTATACTAATATTACTGCCCCTCCTCTTTTACTTCTCGCACCTGATTGCAAAGGAATACTGTGAACACACCCATACTTCAGCCAGGCAATTAACCCATCAATTGCCTGCTCTCATTAAGTACTGAAAATTCCCCTGAATAATCCTAGAGGTCCCTTACCCTCAACACAGTTCCTGGGGCAATAATATTGTATACTGATAACAACACTGCAACATAATGATGCCGTCAGCATACCCCACATGCTAATGACATCATTAGGCAATCAGTCAGCAATCACCTCTACTGACTACCACACAACACAGTACATAGACATGCAAATGAACACATAGAAATGGCCTTCACATACTCTCTGAAAATTATATCACCAAGTAATATGTACTAATTACACAGACTTCAGGGGTCCTCACTGACACTCCTGACTACCTCTAATGATTATAATTTTACCGTACTCTATGGCATTAATCCAGCCTGAACGATTATATAGAATCGACAGGCTGGATCACTTATATGGCAAATCTCTACACTGACTGGTCACATCCTCTAGTCAGTCTACCAACATACTACCATACAGCGTGGTCCCGTGTATAATCTCTATCTCCAGGTACCCCCCTACCCGACATCTGGATTCCACTGACAGCTGCCTCCCAGCTGTTTTTTCACTGTAACAAACTTTTATTGTACTCACGGCTCCTTTCTACTGCCTTTTTTCCCTTATTTTTCCTCATTACCAAAATGACTACCACACTAGCTGACAACACTTAGCTGCTTGCTACTCATGCGTCGACAAGATGTGGCCCTAGGCTGTCCCGGGAAAGTGGCCAAGGCATGTGGCCAAGGCAGGTAGCCACAGCGCCCCTCCCGAGCTGAGAGAGGGGGGGTTGGGTGGCCTGGGTGGCCGCCGCGCGGGCAGGCGGGTGGGTGGCCTGGGGTGGCCGGCGCGCGGGCAGGCTGCCGCCCACAGGAGTACCCACACGGCTGGGGAATCTCCACCCCATCACTCTAGAACCATGCCTTTGTTCTACACTGGGGTGACAATGGTTGGTGGCGTCCCCAGGCGGCGTCCCCATATTGACGCAGCCTGGCGGAATGCAGAGTCCAACATGGGCCTGCAATCACACATACGCGTACACTGCCCAACATCAATTGTCCATTGCCACTAGACAGGATGCTCAGACCCGAGGGATGAGGGATCAATCTGATAATCCACGAGGCTTCTGCCAGCCTGCCTCATGCGTTCACACAGTCAACTGTCCCTTAGCTTTTTACTGTTTCTACCGTAAATCCCTGGCCCCAATTCACTTAATTAGGCCTTGACACAACCCCTGATGGCAGGAGTGCCACCAATCGAGTAATTTGGACGACAGAAGCGATTAACAGGGGGTGGAGGGGAAAATTCTCCCCCTCCACCCAGACACGTCTTCCTTCCCTGGCCGCCCAATTCAAACTGAAGATTTCGCGGGCTAAGGGTACTCTAGATGCCCGTACCTCCTTACAGTGCCTAGACCAATCAGAATGGTTTGCGCCAAAACTAGGCTTGGACCACATGTGCGGGACCCAATCACATGCCTCCGTCACCCTCGGCGTCTTGTGACGTCACAAGGAGGAGGAGGCCTAAGGAGTGGCGTGATGTCTCCCATGTGGGGGGGGGGGGGAAGAGGCAGCGCTCACCCCACTTTCCCCCTTATCTCTAACGGTTTTAGTCAAGTATCCTCTCACACTCACTCTCAACTCACATCCTATTTCACAGAAACAGGAAAATCTCTGTAATTCTCTCTACAGAGCAATCACAGACTTCTAACTACTCTCAAGTGATAGTTCTTGACATAAGCTTTCATTCAACACCCAACAAGCATATGTTATTTTGAAAGCTTCAGTTTCTAGAGTGTCTAGCCTACTCTAGAAACTAGGAAAAACCTAGCTGAGCGATCTAGATCCCTCACACAACCTCCCACTAAAGAATATATTTTCCTGCAAGGAAAATACATTCAAACACCAGCTAGTTTTTCTGCACACACCTGCCCAACAGGTATACTAGCTAAACAAGTGTGGAGTGTGAAACTCTGTTTCCTATACATCCTGGCCTGAGGGTCTCTGTGCACTACCACCGGATCACCCTGGTGGTGCTGCCTGACCTTGGAGTGGCAACATGTTCGGCTCCAGCTCTGGTCCTGGCCGGTTCAACACCTCGCAACCATTTCCATCACTGGACCTCCCATTTCCATCCTCGGTCTGTGTCATACTGGACACATGTGCAACACATTGGTATGGCCTCACCGGTGAAGCACTTCTACACTCCCCTCAGCCTACAAAAAAATTACTGTCAGTCCTCCACCTGACCTAGCAACAAGTTGACAGGATAACTCTCACTGTCCAACTGCCCTACACCAGCCGGTCTTGCTCTACCGACTGAACTATCTGGGAGAAAACCCTCTTCTACAAGTACCTATGCTCCCCTACTGAGCCTGGGGTCCCTCCCTTGCTTCTCCTAGGTCCCACTACTCTAACAAGGACTCAAGCAAAACTTTTGACATCTGACAAACTCTCTTGTCTATTTCTCCCCTGGACCTAACTTGGAATGTGATCAGCATTCCCTCTGCAGATCTACTATAACCCTTTACCAAGGACATCCTTAAAGAACAAAATCATTATGCTGCTGGGGATCTGAACCATGGAAAATCACCAGCCCAAAATGACCCTTGCCATCTTGCATTGGCAGCCTTTCTTCAAAAGGCGATCGATGTATGCATCCATCGAATCGTCTTTCTCAGAGCTGCCAAGCTAGGCATCTTTACCTTCATACTTTGTCACCGGGTTAAGTGCACTAGGGTGGGTTTGGCTTCCCTTCCCTGTGTGAGATTGCCTCCTTGCAATCTGCACTTGAGCCAGCACTGACTTGCTGCGCTCTCACCTTCAGGCTCGAACTCGGCCTTGCTGTCACCTCTGCAAACGGGAGCCTCTGCTCAACCTCTCTAGTGACTACCCTGAATTCTTCCTGGGGTTGTACAGTCCCCACTCTAGCAAGAAATTCCATCACCTGTCTAACTACAGATGAATTACTCCCTTCCTCTAAAGAAGTCTACTCGGATCCTACTCTGGTGGCGCGACCTCCCACTAAGATCCTACTGTGTAAATGACAACTACACTCCTATTGTGGGAACCGACCTGTGAGATTTATATTTATTTAATTTATATGAATTTATATAGAATTTATATTTACGTTAATTTGTATACTTCGATAGCAATTTGTATAATGATAAGTGGACTGTATTTCTGCAATAATCTCATAATCTCACAAATCGATCCTCTACACATTAGGGGGGTTTATATTAATTAAATTTATATATATGCAGCCAATCAAACTACAGTATTAACTACACATTATTAAACATTGAAGAGGTTCCTTATCTTATTTGTACAGCAGGCCTTAGTCCACCAGGTATAACTAGGGTGTAGACACCACATTTTCCCTCTTTGAGGTAGCTTCCATCACCCTGGTAACTGATGCACAAAGCATGCTTCCTCGTCTTAACCTGTCAAAAGGGCGCTAGCTGTAAAGCCAGAATCCTATATATGACAGGTATATCAGAGAAACACTGTACATGGAACAATGAAGACCTGGCTTAATTACCTTTAGTTTGAGGCTACCACATACTCTAACCGGGTCACCCTATATAATGACATAAATGGCCATAAATGAAAGATACATGGGTTTCGGAAAAACAATTAACTTGATTTGTTGACAGCGTGTTGATAATGGTACACCTTTGGTTTCCATAACACTACGTCCAAGTAAAACTAACAGGAGCCGAATTTGCTCCCGTGAGCCTCTGGTCTAGTACAAACAATGTCAATGTCTAACACTCCATACTACTGACGCTACTGGCCGACATTGTCCAGATATAATAGGAGCCGAATTTGCTCCACGCGTCTCGGAGGTGACAACAACAATGGCTGCCCCTCCCTCACCCTGACGCCTGGCTTACATTGTCCAGATCACAGAAAGTGATAGAAGGGTCACATTTACTCTACTTTAATATTGATAATTAAGTTAATTTATATGAGATGTTTTTATGGTGGTAAAGTCCAAAGACTAATGTATTTAAGAATAATTCCCACCATAATAGGTGGAGAATTTATAATAGTATTTGGTAATGATATCTCGTTTTCTATAGACGGTAATTCCACTACAAGTTACATTTTCTATGGGTTAACTTGTTTATACAATACAGCTATTATCTGTCTGTATGGTATTATTAAATGGTGTTGGATTTTCCGACACCTATGACACCCTTGACAACTACAGTGTCGTCCAATAAGACCTCTCACACTTGAGGTCACTTCTAGAAGCTTCTTCTACCCTAAGGTAGGTGGTGTCTTGCACCTCAGGCCGATCCTGAGAGCACCCTTGCAACCACTGTTGCACGCTGGCTGGGTGTCCACGACACCTGCTGCTGAGCTGACACCTCTCACCAATGAGTGTGTCAATGTCCACAAGATAGCAGCCACAAAAAGCCAGACAGATTTCCCCATATCTACCATGAAATACCTCTTTCATACTGTGTGTGTTTGGTGTGTGTACCTACGTGTGACAACCGTGCACAAAACATACCTCCAACAATACTGTTCCACAATATTCTGCAACGATATCTTATGTTACTTTAAAAATCAATAAGACTACTCTTCATGGGCTCGAACCCAAGTTGCATAGCCCCACGTTGGGCGCCAGCTGTGAGATTTTTCTCTACGCCTACCTCCCTTAAGAGGTGGACTACAAGTTTAAAGTCTGCTCACGGCAGTTAAGCATGAGTCCAGTAGAAAAAGGAAAAGCGGGAGCAAACCGCCAGGCCTCCACCACCAAGGGTGAAAACCTGTCCACAATAGGCCGCTGGCTCCTTCTAGTTAAACAGGACGTTAAACTAATAAAGGGTAACCGACGGGTTCTCACAATCAAATATTTATATTTGAAGTGGCGCTATGAATTGGAATTCGACTTCCCAAGAACAGCCGCCTTATCAAGATCACATCAACATTTAATAATCTTATGCAGAAATATAGTGGAATAATATGGTTGAAGGGTTGACATCAAAGACTGTCTTCTATAACATAACAATTTATTAATAACAAGAGACTAACTACTACATTACCGAGTTTACGTTACGTTAATGTCAATCCAGTGGCACGATAACAAACAGCTAAATAGCAACCCTTGCTGTGAGGTGCATACTGAACTAACCTGAACACAGGTGTGCCCACTGATGACGCAATATTGCAAATCAAAGAAAAATATCACAGACTAAGTTACACCACAGCGAATGGTTACGTTATTGTACATCAAGTGGCATTTGCAACACAGCTATTCAACAGCCCCTCGAGAAGTGACAGCAGGCTCCATCTTGCTGACACTTCGGGCTGACAACATGAACTAACTGAACCAATGAAAGATCCACTGAAACAAAGACACAAGCAGGCAATCAATAGTGTCTTGGTTTCCCTGACAGCTACTATAATCACAAGCTTAGGGGTCCTCCCGCCCCCCAGGAGAGACCCACGTAACTAGGCAGAAGTCTAACAGTGACTCCCCCCTATCACAACCCCATGTGAACACTGTCTGCAACTCCCACTAAGAAGTTGCCCTGTTGTAACCCGATACACCGACAGGCAAGGCGGGAATTCTGGGACACAGCTCCACAGATCCCTAGTATGACTCTACTCTCGTCACCAGACGACAACCAAAAGAAATTGCCTGAAGTGATTAATTACGTTAATTGACTGATCGCAGCAGTCAGCAACAAAGTACCACGGTAATCACAAACAATTGTCTCCCACTAGGCAACAACATGATGATACTCTACGTTAATCTTTAACACTTGTCTCTCTCTTGTTAACAATAACTCAACATATTACAACACACTTGACTCCTTGCAAGTATTCAGTGAGTAATTCTCAATTAAGGTCAAACGGACCACTAATTACATCCCCATTGAGTTACGTTAACTAAGCCTACCCTAACTTGGTAGCTTCTCCACCGTCTGTGTCAAAAAATTACTAGTGAGTGTTAATTACCCTAATTAGGGCACTAATTACTGCTGAGCCATTAATTACCTGTCACCAGGACCGATAATTAATCATCCATAAATACGTCTCACTCCGCACTGTCTAAGCAGGTCTCATCAAACACTGTGAATTCACGGGAAAGGAGTTAATTACCCTAATTAACAAGATGTGCCAATAATCCACTGTCCTCAGCCCCTTTCAAAGCTGGAGAAATTGCTGACCTAGAGAGCGTGCAGAGATCCTTTACTGCTAGAATCCACTCAGTAAAACATCTAAATTACTGGGACCGACTAAAGAGCCTAAATCTGTACTCCCTTGAGCGCAGGCGGGAGAGATACATAATAATTTACACGTGGAAAATAATTGAGGGGCTGGTCCCAAACCTGCACACAGAAATAACACCACATGAGACCAGAAGACATGGCAGGATGTGCAGAATACCCCCGTTGAAAAGCAGAGGTGCAACAGGTACTCTGAGAGAGAACTCTATCAACATCAGAGGCCCGAGACTGTTCAACACGCTTCCACTACACATAAGGGGCATAACTGGCAAACCCCTCACAGTGTTCAAGAGAGAACTGGATAAGCACCTCCAAAGGATACCTGATCAACCAGGCTGTGACTCATACGTCAGGCTGCGAGCAGCCGCGTCTAACAGCCTGGTTGATCAGTCCAGCAACCAGGAGGCTTGGTCGACGACCTGGCCGCGGGGATTCTAAGCCCCGGAAGCACCTCAAGGTAGCCTCAAGGTAGGTAGGTAGGTCCTCAGACAGGATATGATTAATACAACGATCTATGTTAGCTCCATGACCTCGCTTTACCGAGTCACCGGAGCTCTCCAATGCTAATTACTCCACCAATTAACATGAGCCACTAATTGCTTTACCCCTGAAAGGTAATTAGTCTCGAGCATATTACGTTAACACAAATACTGACAGACTCTGACAGAACCTCTCCCACTACGTGAATTCATGATGAGAAGGCTAATTACATAATTAGCTAGAGTGGTCAATTAACTGTCACATGGACAATTAATTGCTCCCGAGACGTATCTCATTATAGCTCAACACTGTTCCCTATAACAGCCCTCACTCACTCCCCAATACTAAGTGTGCACCCCTTATCCAGTTAATTACCCCTTAATTAACTCACTGAATCCTTAAGTCCTCAACATAACTTAAAGAAACAAAGTAACCCCAGCGTTACATAGGTCACACTATAATGGCATGCAACAACATATCAGCACTACCCACACATATAGTTGCAGCTACTGCAACTCGCTAATTACTGTGCCCACACAATAAAACACACGGTGGTGCAACACACACAAGTATACTAATATTACTGCCCCTCCTCTTTTACTTCTCGCACCTGATTGCAAAGGAATACTGTGAACACACCCATACTTCAGCCAGGCAATTAACCCATCAATTGCCTGCTCTCATTAAGTACTGAAAATTCCCCTGAATAATCCTAGAGGTCCCTTACCCTCAACACAGTTCCTGGGGCAATAATATTGTATACTGATAACAACACTGCAACATAATGATGCCGTCAGCATACCCCACATGCTAATGACATCATTAGGCAATCAGTCAGCAATCACCTCTACTGACTACCACACAACACAGTACATAGACATGCAAATGAACACATAGAAATGGCCTTCACATACTCTCTGAAAATTATATCACCAAGTAATATGTACTAATTACACAGACTTCAGGGGTCCTCACTGACACTCCTGACTACCTCTAATGATTATAATTTTACCGTACTCTATGGCATTAATCCAGCCTGAACGATTATATAGAATCGACAGGCTGGATCACTTATATGGCAAATCTCTACACTGACTGGTCACATCCTCTAGTCAGTCTACCAACATACTACCATACAGCGTGGTCCCGTGTATAATCTCTATCTCCAGGTACCCCCCTACCCGACATCTGGATTCCACTGACAGCTGCCTCCCAGCTGTTTTTTCACTGTAACAAACTTTTATTGTACTCACGGCTCCTTTCTACTGCCTTTTTTCCCTTATTTTTCCTCATTACCAAAATGACTACCACACTAGCTGACAACACTTAGCTGCTTGCTACTCATGCGTCGACAAGATGTGGCCCTAGGCTGTCCCGGGAAAGTGGCCAAGGCATGTGGCCAAGGCAGGTAGCCACAGCGCCCCTCCCGAGCTGAGAGAGGGGGGGTTGGGTGGCCTGGGTGGCCGCCGCGCGGGCAGGCGGGTGGGTGGCCTGGGGTGGCCGGCGCGCGGGCAGGCTGCCGCCCACAGGAGTACCCACACGGCTGGGGAATCTCCACCCCATCACTCTAGAACCATGCCTTTGTTCTACACTGGGGTGACAATGGTTGGTGGCGTCCCCAGGCGGCGTCCCCATATTGACGCAGCCTGGCGGAATGCAGAGTCCAACATGGGCCTGCAATCACACATACGCGTACACTGCCCAACATCAATTGTCCATTGCCACTAGACAGGATGCTCAGACCCGAGGGATGAGGGATCAATCTGATAATCCACGAGGCTTCTGCCAGCCTGCCTCATGCGTTCACACAGTCAACTGTCCCTTAGCTTTTTACTGTTTCTACCGTAAATCCCTGGCCCCAATTCACTTAATTAGGCCTTGACACAACCCCTGATGGCAGGAGTGCCACCAATCGAGTAATTTGGACGACAGAAGCGATTAACAGGGGGTGGAGGGGAAAATTCTCCCCCTCCACCCAGACACGTCTTCCTTCCCTGGCCGCCCAATTCAAACTGAAGATTTCGCGGGCTAAGGGTACTCTAGATGCCCGTACCTCCTTACAGTGCCTAGACCAATCAGAATGGTTTGCGCCAAAACTAGGCTTGGACCACATGTGCGGGACCCAATCACATGCCTCCGTCACCCTCGGCGTCTTGTGACGTCACAAGGAGGAGGAGGCCTAAGGAGTGGCGTGATGTCTCCCATGTGGGGGGGGGGGGAAGAGGCAGCGCTCACCCCACTTTCCCCCTTATCTCTAACGGTTTTAGTCAAGTATCCTCTCACACTCACTCTCAACTCACATCCTATTTCACAGAAACAGGAAAATCTCTGTAATTCTCTCTACAGAGCAATCACAGACTTCTAACTACTCTCAAGTGATAGTTCTTGACATAAGCTTTCATTCAACACCCAACAAGCATATGTTATTTTGAAAGCTTCAGTTTCTAGAGTGTCTAGCCTACTCTAGAAACTAGGAAAAACCTAGCTGAGCGATCTAGATCCCTCACACAACCTCCCACTAAAGAATATATTTTCCTGCAAGGAAAATACATTCAAACACCAGCTAGTTTTTCTGCACACACCTGCCCAACAGGTATACTAGCTAAACAAGTGTGGAGTGTGAAACTCTGTTTCCTATACATCCTGGCCTGAGGGTCTCTGTGCACTACCACCGGATCACCCTGGTGGTGCTGCCTGACCTTGGAGTGGCAACATGTTCGGCTCCAGCTCTGGTCCTGGCCGGTTCAACACCTCGCAACCATTTCCATCACTGGACCTCCCATTTCCATCCTCGGTCTGTGTCATACTGGACACATGTGCAACACATTGGTATGGCCTCACCGGTGAAGCACTTCTACACTCCCCTCAGCCTACAAAAAAATTACTGTCAGTCCTCCACCTGACCTAGCAACAAGTTGACAGGATAACTCTCACTGTCCAACTGCCCTACACCAGCCGGTCTTGCTCTACCGACTGAACTATCTGGGAGAAAACCCTCTTCTACAAGTACCTATGCTCCCCTACTGAGCCTGGGGTCCCTCCCTTGCTTCTCCTAGGTCCCACTACTCTAACAAGGACTCAAGCAAAACTTTTGACATCTGACAAACTCTCTTGTCTATTTCTCCCCTGGACCTAACTTGGAATGTGATCAGCATTCCCTCTGCAGATCTACTATAACCCTTTACCAAGGACATCCTTAAAGAACAAAATCATTATGCTGCTGGGGATCTGAACCATGGAAAATCACCAGCCCAAAATGACCCTTGCCATCTTGCATTGGCAGCCTTTCTTCAAAAGGCGATCGATGTATGCATCCATCGAATCGTCTTTCTCAGAGCTGCCAAGCTAGGCATCTTTACCTTCATACTTTGTCACCGGGTTAAGTGCACTAGGGTGGGTTTGGCTTCCCTTCCCTGTGTGAGATTGCCTCCTTGCAATCTGCACTTGAGCCAGCACTGACTTGCTGCGCTCTCACCTTCAGGCTCGAACTCGGCCTTGCTGTCACCTCTGCAAACGGGAGCCTCTGCTCAACCTCTCTAGTGACTACCCTGAATTCTTCCTGGGGTTGTACAGTCCCCACTCTGGCAAGAAATTCCATCACCTGTCTAACTACAGATGAATTACTCCCTTCCTCTAAAGAAGTCTACTCGGATCCTACTCTGGTGGCGCGACCTCCCACTAAGATCCTACTGTGTAAATGACAACTACACTCCTATTGTGGGAACCGACCTGTGAGATTTATATTTATTTAATTTATATGAATTTATATAGAATTTATATTTACGTTAATTTGTATACTTCGATAGCAATTTGTATAATGATAAGTGGACTGTATTTCTGCAATAATCTCATAATCTCACAAATCGATCCTCTACACATTAGGGGGGTTTATATTAATTAAATTTATATATATGCAGCCAATCAAACTACAGTATTAACTACACATTATTAAACATTGAAGAGGTTCCTTATCTTATTTGTACAGCAGGCCTTAGTCCACCAGGTATAACTAGGGTGTAGACACCACATTTTCCCTCTTTGAGGTAGCTTCCATCACCCTGGTAACTGATGCACAAAGCATGCTTCCTCGTCTTAACCTGTCAAAAGGGCGCTAGCTGTAAAGCCAGAATCCTATATATGACAGGTATATCAGAGAAACACTGTACATGGAACAATGAAGACCTGGCTTAATTACCTTTAGTTTGAGGCTACCACATGCTCTAACCGGGTCACCCTATATAATGACATAAATGGCCATAAATGAAAGATACATGGGTTTCGGAAAAACAATTAACTTGATTTGTTGACAGCGTGTTGATAATGGTACACCTTTGGTTTCCATAACACTACGTCCAAGTAAAACTAACAGGAGCCGAATTTGCTCCCGTGAGCCTCTGGTCTAGTACAAACAATGTCAATGTCTAACACTCCATACTACTGACGCTACTGGCCGACATTGTCCAGATATAATAGGAGCCGAATTTGCTCCACGCGTCTCGGAGGTGACAACAACAATGGCTGCCCCTCCCTCACCCTGACGCCTGGCTTACATTGTCCAGATCACAGAAAGTGATAGAAGGGTCACATTTACTCTACTTTAATATTGATAATTAAGTTAATTTATATGAGATGTTTTTATGGTGGTAAAGTCCAAAGACTAATGTATTTAAGAATAATTCCCACCATAATAGGTGGAGAATTTATAATAGTATTTGGTAATGATATCTCGTTTTCTATAGACGGTAATTCCACTACAAGTTACATTTTCTATGGGTTAACTTGTTTATACAATACAGCTATTATCTGTCTGTATGGTATTATTAAATGGTGTTGGATTTTCCGACACCTATGACACCCTTGACAACTACAGTGTCGTCCAATAAGACCTCTCACACTTGAGGTCACTTCTAGAAGCTTCTTCTACCCTAAGGTAGGTGGTGTCTTGCACCTCAGGCCGATCCTGAGAGCACCCTTGCAACCACTGTTGCACGCTGGCTGGGTGTCCACGACACCTGCTGCTGAGCTGACACCTCTCACCAATGAGTGTGTCAATGTCCACAAGATAGCAGCCACAAAAAGCCAGACAGATTTCCCCATATCTACCATGAAATACCTCTTTCATACTGTGTGTGTTTGGTGTGTGTACCTACGTGTGACAACCGTGCACAAAACATACCTCCAACAATACTGTTCCACAATATTCTGCAACGATATCTTATGTTACTTTAAAAATCAATAAGACTACTCTTCATGGGCTCGAACCCAAGTTGCATAGCCCCACGTTGGGCGCCAGCTGTGAGATTTTTCTCTACGCCTACCTCCCTTAAGAGGTGGACTACAAGTTTAAAGTCTGCTCACGGCAGTTAAGCATGAGTCCAGTAGAAAAAGGAAAAGCGGGAGCAAACCGCCAGGCCTCCACCACCAAGGGTGAAAACCTGTCCACAATAGGCCGCTGGCTCCTTCTAGTTAAACAGGACGTTAAACTAATAAAGGGTAACCGACGGGTTCTCACAATCAAATATTTATATTTGAAGTGGCGCTATGAATTGGAATTCGACTTCCCAAGAACAGCCGCCTTATCAAGATCACATCAACATTTAATAATCTTATGCAGAAATATAGTGGAATAATATGGTTGAAGGGTTGACATCAAAGACTGTCTTCTATAACATAACAATTTATTAATAACAAGAGACTAACTACTACATTACCGAGTTTACGTTACGTTAATGTCAATCCAGTGGCACGATAACAAACAGCTAAATAGCAACCCTTGCTGTGAGGTGCATACTGAACTAACCTGAACACAGGTGTGCCCACTGATGACGCAATATTGCAAATCAAAGAAAAATATCACAGACTAAGTTACACCACAGCGAATGGTTACGTTATTGTACATCAAGTGGCATTTGCAACACAGCTATTCAACAGCCCCTCGAGAAGTGACAGCAGGCTCCATCTTGCTGACACTTCGGGCTGACAACATGAACTAACTGAACCAATGAAAGATCCACTGAAACAAAGACACAAGCAGGCAATCAATAGTGTCTTGGTTTCCCTGACAGCTACTATAATCACAAGCTTAGGGGTCCTCCCGCC
The DNA here is from genome assembly GCF_040958095.1 of Procambarus clarkii. Classification (NCBI taxonomy): domain Eukaryota; kingdom Metazoa; phylum Arthropoda; class Malacostraca; order Decapoda; family Cambaridae; genus Procambarus; species Procambarus clarkii. The sequence goes on from NC_091219.1 coordinate 6,183,844, forward strand.
CCCCAGGAGAGACCCACGTAACTAGGCAGAAGTCTAACAGTGACTCCCCCCTATCACAACCCCATGTGAACACTGTCTGCAACTCCCACTAAGAAGTTGCCCTGTTGTAACCCGATACACCGACAGGCAAGGCGGGAATTCTGGGACACAGCTCCACAGATCCCTAGTATGACTCTACTCTCGTCACCAGACGACAACCAAAAGAAATTGCCTGAAGTGATTAATTACGTTAATTGACTGATCGCAGCAGTCAGCAACAAAGTACCACGGTAATCACAAACAATTGTCTCCCACTAGGCAACAACATGATGATACTCTACGTTAATCTTTAACACTTGTCTCTCTCTTGTTAACAATAACTCAACATATTACAACACACTTGACTCCTTGCAAGTATTCAGTGAGTAATTCTCAATTAAGGTCAAACGGACCACTAATTACATCCCCATTGAGTTACGTTAACTAAGCCTACCCTAACTTGGTAGCTTCTCCACCGTCTGTGTCAAAAAATTACTAGTGAGTGTTAATTACCCTAATTAGGGCACTAATTACTGCTGAGCCATTAATTACCTGTCACCAGGACCGATAATTAATCATCCATAAATACGTCTCACTCCGCACTGTCTAAGCAGGTCTCATCAAACACTGTGAATTCACGGGAAAGGAGTTAATTACCCTAATTAACAAGATGTGCCAATAATCCACTGTCCTCAGACAGGATATAATTAATACAACGATCTATGCTAGCTCCATGACCTCGCTTTACCGAGTCACCGGAGCTCTCCAATGCTAATTACTCCACCAATTAACATGAGCCACTAATTGCTTTACCCCTGAAAGGTAATTAGTCTCGAGCATATTACGTTAACACAAATACTGACAGAACCTCTCCCACTACGTGAATTCATGATGAGAAGGCTAATTACATAATTAGCTAGAGTGGTCAATTAACTGTCACATGGACAATTAATTGCTCCCGAGACGTATCTCATTATAGCTCAACACTGTTCCCTATAACAGCCCTCACTCACTCCCCAATACTAAGTGTGCACCCCTTATCCAGTTAATTACCCCTTAATTAGCTCACTGAATCCTTAAGTCCTCAACATAACTTAAAGAAACAAAGTAACCCCAGCGTTACATAGGTCACACTATAATGGCATGCAACAACATATCAGCACTACCCACACATATAGTTGCAGCTACTGCAACTCGCTAATTACTGTGCCCACACAATAAAACACACGGTTGTGCAACACACACAAGTATACTAATATTACTGCCCCTCCTCTTTTACTTCTCGCACCTGATTGCAAAGGAATACTGTGAACACACCCATACTTCAGCCAGGCAATTAACCCATCAATTGCCTGCTCTCATTAAGTACTGAAAATTCCCCTGAATAATCCTAGAGGTCCCTTACCCTCAACACAGTTCCTGGGGCAATAATATTGTATACTGATAACAACACTGCACAAACCTGCAACATAATGATGCCGTCAGCATACCCCACATGCTAATGACATCATTAGGCAATCAGTCAGCAATCACCTCTACTGACTACCACACAACACAGTACATAGACATGCAAATGAACACATAGAAATGGCCTTCACATACTCTCTGAAAATTATATCACCAAGTAATATGTACTAATTACACAGACTTCAGGGGTCCTCACTGACACTCCTGACTACCTCTAATGATTATAATTTTACCGTACTCTATGGCATTAATCCTGCCTGAACGATTATATAGAATCGACAGGCTGGATCACTTATATGGTAAATCTCTACACTGACTGGTCGCATCCTCTAGTCAGTCTACCAACATACTACTATACAGCGTGGTCCCGTGTATAATCTCTATCTCCAGGTACCCCCCTACCCGACATCTGGATTCCACTAACAGCTGCCCCCCCAGCTGTTTTTTCACTGTAACAAACTTTTATTGTACTCACGGCTCCTTTCTACTGCCTTCTTTCCCTTATTTTTCCTCATTCCCAAAATGACTACCACACTAGCTGACAACACTTAGCTGCTTGCTCCTCATGCGTCGACAAGATGTGGCCCTAGGCTGTCCCGGGAAAGTGGCCAAGGCATGTGGCCAAGGCAGGTGGCCACAGCGCCCCTCCCGAGCTGAGAGAGGGGGGGTTGGGTGGCCTGGGTGGCCGCCGCGTGGGCAGGCGGCCTGGGGTGGCCGGCGCGCGGGCAGGGGCGGGTGGCCACGGGTGGCCGCGGGCTGGCAGGCTGCCGCCCACAGGAGTACCCATGCGGCTGGGGAATCTCCACCCCATCACTCTAGAACCATGCCTTTGTTCTACACTGGGGTGACAATGGTTGGCGGCATCCCCATACTGACGCAGCCTGGCGGAATGCAGAGTCCAACATGGGCCTGCAATCACACATACGCGTACACTGCCCAACATCAATTGTCCATTGCCACTAGACAGGATGCTCAGACCCGAGGGATGAGGGATCAATCTGATAATCCACGAGGCTTCTGCCAGCCTGCCTCATGCGTTCACACAGTCAACTGTCCCTTAGCTTTTTACCGTTTCTACCGTAAATCCCTGGCCCCAATTCACTTAATTAGGCCTTGACACAACCCCTGATGGCAGGAGTGCCACCAATCGATTAATTTGGACGACAGAAGCGATTAACAGGGGGTGGAGGGGGAAAATTCCCCCCCCTCCACCCAGACACATCTTCCTTCCCTGGCCGCCCAATTCAAACTGAAGATTTCGCGGGTTAAGGGTACTCTAGATGCCCGTTCCTCCTTACAGTTCCTAGACCAATCAGAATGGTTCGAGCCAAAACAAGGCTTGGACCACACGTGCGGGACCCAATCACATGCCTCCGTCACCCTCGGCGTCTTGTGACGTCACAAGGAGGAGGAGGCCTAAGGAGTGGCGTGATATCTCCCATGGTGGGGGGGGGGGGGAAGAGGCAGCGCTCACCCCACTCTCCCCCCCCCACCTCTAACGGTTTTAGTCAAGTATCCTCTCACACTCACTCTCAACTCACATCCTATTTCACAGAAACAGGAAAATCTCTGTAATTCTCTCTACAGAGCAATCACAGACTTCTAACTACTCTCAAGTGATAGTTCTTGACATAAGCTTTCATTCAACACCCAACAAGCATATGTTATTTTGAAAGCTTCAGTTTCTAGAGTGTCTAGCCTACTCTAGAAACTAGGAAAAACCTAGCTGAGGGATCTAGATCCCTCACACTCTCACAAGTCAAGTCTGGCCTCGGGCTGGGCTTGGGGAGTAGAAGAACTCCCAGAACCCCATCAACCAGGTATTCAGTGCCTCTTGTCTGTCACCCTTTTTGTATATTGGGACCACATTAGTTGCCTTCCATATTTCTGGTAGGTCTCCCATCTCTAGTGGCCTACTATTCAATATGGAGAGTGGCAAGCAGAGTGCCTCTGCACACTTTTTCAATTCCCATGGTGAGATCTCGTCTGGACCAACAGTTTTTCTCACATCCAGATCCAACAAGTGTCTCTTGACCTCATCTCTCGTAATTTCGAACCCTTCCAAGGCCGCCTGGTTTATCTCCCTTTCTCCTTGCACAGTGACCTCACCTTGTTCTATTGTGAAGACCTCCTGGAACCCTCTTGTTGAGTTCTTCACACACCTCTTTGTCACTCTCTCTATACCCGTGCTCGTCTGTTCTAAGTTTCATTGCCTGTTCTTTCTCTGTTGTTTTCCTCTTGGTGTGACTGTGGAGTTGCTTTGGATCGGTCTTGGCTTTGCTTGTTATATCATTTTCACAATTTTTCTCTGCTTCCCTTCTGATACTAACATACTGATTCCTGGTTCTCTGGTATCTCTCTGGTATCTGCTTTCTAGTGTTCTGTTATTTCGGAAGTTCCTCCACGCTCTTTTGTTCAGTTCCTTTGCTTCCATACATGCCCTGTTAAACCATGGATTCTTCTTTTGCTTCTCCGATTTTTCCCTTTGGGCCGGGATAAACCTGATTACTGCCTCTTGACACTTTTGGGTGACGTAGTTTATCATGTCTTGCACAGAATTAGCTCTGAGGTCTGTGTCCCATGGTATATTCCTTAGGAAACTTCTCATCCTCGCATAATTCTCCTTTCGGTACGCCAGCCTTTTGTTTTATAGTTCTTTTTGGGGGGAGATAAGTCCTAGCTCTACCAAGTACTCAAAGATCCATACACTGTGATCACTTATTCCCAAGGGGAATTCCATCTTAACTTCCCTTATATCCCACTTATTGAGGGTAAATATCAAATCAAGCATAGCAGGTTTATCCTTTCCTCTCATTCTTGTCAGTCCCTTGATGTACTGACTTAGAAAGTTTCTTGTTGCTACGTTCAGCAGCTTACCTCTCCATGAATGTGGTCCTCCATACTGGTCTCTGTTCTCCCAATCTATCTTTCCGTGGTTGATATCCCCCATTATTAGTAGTCCAGATCCATTCACACTAGCGAGAGACACTGTTCTCTCTATTATGTTAATGGTGACCATGTTGTTTCTGTCATATTCTTGTCTGGGTCTTCTGTCATTTAGTGGCAGGTTATATATGACTGCAACTATAATTGTTTGTACTCCAGTTGCTATGGAACCTATTATGTAGTCACTGAAACCTTCACAGCCCTGAATAACCATCTCCTCAAAATCTCAGCCTTTTCTTACCAGCCAGAGCTCCACGACCACCTACTCTTCCTTCTCTCTCTTTCCTCACAACACAGTAGTCCTATGGAAATACTGCATTTGTTATGGTTTTCGTTAGCTTTGTTTCTGTGAGTGCTATTATGTCTGAGTTTTCTTCAAGTATCCATTCTCCAAGTTCATTTGTTTTATTTGTAATCCCATCTATGTTAGTGTACATTGCCTTGAGACTCACTTTCTTCTGTCCCTTCACATGTTCCCTTCTTGGTGAGCGTTTTCCTGATGGGGGAAGCTGTTCCATGGGCTTGAAAAT
>NC_091219.1:6189304-6228206 GCF_040958095.1 Procambarus clarkii
TTGTTCACACCCCATATTATAGTGGACCCAACGTGAATGGTTGGGAAATGAAGTTGGGTGAACATCCCTTCGTTTTCGGGGCCAACGTGAAGTTTGGAAAGTCAGACCCAGTGGAGGTTGCCGTGCTTCGAGATACGGGTGCTGACATAAGTATGGTGACCAGGAGTATTCTCCCCAAGGAATTTAATGATTCACCTGTGGGAGTGGTGAGAATACGCAGTGTGGGGGAGGAATACAGGTTGCCACTTCACGAAGTACAGCTGATTGCCGACTGCGGAGTCGAGAAAGCTATAGTAGCTGTAGCCCCTAAGTTACCCCTAGAGCATGTACAGATGGTGCTGGGTAATGACCTCGGAGGAGGCAGGATACAACCCGATTGGGCCAAGAGTGCCTATGTTGCAAGCAGCGGTACAACCCTGCCAGGTGAGGTATCGGTCGCTCCAAATAATAGTGAGGAAGCCGACTTCGCCAGGGGAAACGTCGCCAGAGACGACGACAACGAGGGCGAGAGTGCAGAGAGGTCGTCGGAGGTTGTGGAAAACCCCGACGGGGACCTCCGACTAAGCCTGATGATGCGTGTGGAGGAGTGGCGAGGAGCAGCTGTACAAACGCCTGGGGCGGTGAAGAGGCTGCAGACCGCGCTCCCTCCATACCGAAACGTGAATAAAGTAAGCTCAGTGGATGAGCGAACGGCGGTGAGGGGCAGAGTGGAGGAGCCACGACGCAAGGCACCCTATGCCGGCCAGATGAATAGTGGTAGGTGCAAGATGAACCACCGTGGTGAGGTGAGCCACAGGGAGGTGGAAGAGCCCAACCACGAACCGAAGAAGACGTCTGCAGGGAAGAGAATCTCATGGAGGAGTGAAGATGTTCGTCGGGAACGAAGGAGCGAGTGGTATAGGAAAGGCAATACGAAGAAAGCAGGGAATAGGTACACCCAGGGTAGGCGCCAGCCTAACCAGAGGGGCATTGGGCCATCGCAAAAGCCTAGTGTGGAAGAGAGGAAGCTGCTGGATGGAGTACAGGTTACAAGTGCCACTGTGAGGAGACAACGCACCTACGGGAGAAGAGGAACCGAGAAGAGAGAAGATTGGCGAAGAGGAGATCATGGGAGGAAACATGGAGTACCTGTAGGACGCAATGGAAATGCAAGACTATCTCGGAGTGCACGACGCGGTGGAGGCGCTGCATGCACTGAATCTTACAGTGGTAACGAGCCGTGGGAGTACACTCGTAGCCACGGAGAGAGGATTTCTTGTAGGTGTTCAGGGAACACCCATCACACCCGGTACTATGCGAGGTGGAGATACAATGAGGCAAGTGACTGGCAAGGTGGTACGAGCCACGTCACCAACTGGAGGAGTGACACTTCAGGAACGGAGGGAGCAAGAGTATAGATTGCCCTCTTGAGTGCTGCTCTTCCGATATGACTCTTATTTTAAGGGGGGGGGTATGTTACGGTGCCCTCTCCTATTTCTTTCGTTTGCCGGCTTAAAGAGTCATATCAGCTCTCCCTACTGATTCTCTGAGTTTCAGGGAGTCTAATGATATATGTGGCGACCAGACCGGCTGCCATTTAATGGAAGGAGGTTATATTATAAGTTGTAAATAAAGGAAAATTGGCGCCCTGTTATAAATGAAACAGTATCCCCTACGGCAGATGTGACCTTGTGGAAGGGACACTATGCCGATCGCGGATTGGCCGACGTAGGTCGCGGGCGACAAATCAGGGCCCGCCATGACGTCACCGAGTGCCCCGGGCGGCGCCAACGTCAGAGTTGTACTGACCGTGGAAGCGACAGGACGCGCCTCGGTCTGCTCTCAGGGATTGGAGGCTCTGCAAGCCTTGTTCAGTGGATTGAGCTGGCTGTCGCAGTCATCCCAGTTATTGGAGACCCTGCGCTTCTGGGAAGCCAAAGAGGAACCAAGTTCAGTGAGCAGAGAAGTGCCCAAACTTGGAAAATAGTCGGCGACGACGCTGGGCGGCGCCGCTGGCTGGACGTTGAGGTCTGGAAGGTGGGCGAGCAAGCCAGCTGTGACTGGGGTCACATCCACTGAGAACCTTGGAAGGACGACACAGTGCCTAGGACAAGGAGCGACGCCCTGTGGGAGAGGCGAGTGTGGGGAAAAATAGAGATTAGCTCAGCGCCCATCGATGAACCAGGATTGGGGCAGCTGAATCTCAGGGATTGGAACGGCGACGACGCGAAGGCTTCACGACACCTGAGGACCTGTGGAACGTCCTGGATCGTCGAGGATCGACCCAAGGAAGCGTGGGACCCTCACACCATCGAGGGACAGGCGTCGTGAGCCAGGAGTGTAAGGTAGATCATTTTCCCTCCCATTACCCCTTGTATGAGTAGGCTAGTTAGGCCACAATATTTACTTGTGTATGTGGCAGCAAGACTTTATTACTTTAATAGTAGAATAGGCTGCAAGGCAGCTTGTGTCCAGGACTGTCAGAGAGGACAGTGTGTATGGATGGCAGGACAGTGAAGAAGAGGTGCCGACGTGGTGAAGAGGCCCTCCTGTGAGAGTGTGAGACTCCTGTCTTCCTGCCCAGTTGAAGGAGAGTTGGAGGTCGTGGAAGAAGAGGCTGACGATCTCCAGACTCATCATCCATATTCCATATTCATGTATTACTTGTGATTGTGTGTGTGTGTTCATGTAATTTGCGTCAGTAAATCCACACATTTTATTACTGTGTTTGAGTGTGCCTCCATTTGTGATACTTCTCTATGAGCATACATTTCTGGCTACAAACGATATATAATACACCCACTGAACTGCATTGCTGGGGTGCAGATATAATAACCCAGCTGGCGACCTTGCTAAGAGGAAGATAGAGAAGACAGGCGGGAAAGGAGTTCCTGCAACCTTTTTTTGTCTGGCAGGCAAGACTCAGGGAGGTTATGGTTATAGGTAAGCCTGAGACTTCCTTCACTCCCCCATGGGTCTAGGCCGGAACTGTTAACAGCAGTTTCCCCGTGGTTGACTGAAGGGCTTCCAGGGTGAATCAGTGGCACCCCTTTGTGGTGGAAGCAAAGACCTGCGGAGGTGGGCATTGTTGGTCCTATCTTGTGTGACCAAGGAGACTCCGGTGAATCCAGGGAGTCGGAGGGGCTGAGTATTTGGGCCCTTTGAGCCCCTAGCAGCCGAGTGTTAGCAGAGCCCCGGACCGCCCACCCCCACGTGACACCTCTCATAACCTCTGCGCGTACGCCGGACAACTCAAACAGAAAACGGAAGAGAACGTCACTTTTATGAGCCGATTTCATTTCAAATTACGTCCAAATTTAGCCATATCGCGCATACGAGCCAAAAGTGACGTTATTTTTAAGAGGACGGGTTGAACCAGCATATATACATTTTCTTCTGTCCTCCATGGACAGGGTTAGAGATGTGTTAAACATATAGTTCAAGGGTTTATTGAACAGTCAACCAGAGATAGGTGATTCGGTGATTTTAAAATGCTAAGCTAACCTACATATGTAAATACATAGATACACAGATTTACGTATGCCCTACATAAAGTGTTCGATGTGTCCTTCACATAGTGTCATTAATGTGAATTTACAAAGGTGAAATGTAATTCTGATCAGCTTTCATATATACTTTATACACATACATATACATACACACACATGCATTCAAATATATTTGTCATTTACTCTGACAGGGTGAGATAGCTGATAGAGAAACTAGTGTGCAATTAAGCACTTAATTACTGAAGGTGATTAAGGTGCTTTTAAAAGCACAGGTTATATAGTTACATCACATACATACATTGTATAATTGATACATTACATGGGTAATCTTGGGTACAAGTCCAATATATCATCAAATGTTCCAGTACTCATATAGTAATTACACAGTTCAGCATACCTTAGCCCAGGAGTGCGAAAGTCAGTCAATATGGGACATTCTACAATATAATGTTAAAGAGAGTGCATGCTTTCGCTTTCACAAAGTTGACACATTGTGTACTCGACATTTGAGTTTTGAGAAAGCTGCCAGATACGTCTATATCCCAGGCGTATTCTGGCCACTATAACATCACATTACCGTGTTCTTGTTCTATTAGTCCCATATGTGAATGTCTCCTCACGATATCTGTCATAATATTTAATGCTACAACTTTCAGGTCTTTGTGAATTTGTTAGGTCGGTGAGATCTTCATTACACATTTGTTTAAGTATTCTCTTTGTCACTGCTAATGAAACACCCAAATCAATTTCTACCACTGATTTTCTACAGGCTGTCTTTGCAAGCATATCAACAGTGTCATGCCTTGAGATGCCAACATGTGATGGTATCCATAGGAATTTAATTTCAAATCTGTTTTCTTTAGCAGCTAAAACATTCATTCGAATATCACTGACTATTTTCTGGGTGTCACTACTATGTACGCTCAATGCCATGAGTGCACTCTGCGAGTCACAGTATATAAGTCCACTGCCTTTGTGTGGTACTGAAATTAAGGATAGGGCAGAAGGTTTCGCTACAAACGACAAGGAAGTGTGTGAGGAACTGAATAAGAAATTCCAGGAGGTCTTCACCTTAGAGCAAGGAGAAATTCCAGAGATAAGAGAAGGAATAGTTAACCAGGAACCACTAGAAGAGTTTGAGATTACCAGCGGGGAAGTAAGGAAGTTGTTACTAGAGTTGAATGTGACAAAGGCTATAGGCCCAGATGGATCTTCCCTTGGATACTAAAGGAAGGGAGCAGAAACACTGTGCCTGCTACTCTCCATAGTGTATAACAAATCACTGGCAACAGGGGAGCTGCCAGAAATTTGGAAAACAGCTAATGTAGTCCCGATATACAAGAAAGGGGGATAGACAGGAGGCACAGAACTACAGGCCAGTGTCCCTAACCTGCATACCATGCAAGCTGATGGAGAAGATTGTGCGAAGGAAGCTAGTGGAACATCTGGAGCGAAGTTGACTTTGTAACACAGCATCAACATGGGTTCAAGGATGCCAAGTCCTGCCTTATAGGGTTAATTGAATTCTATGACCAGGCAACTAAAATAAGGCAAGAAAGAGAAGACAGACTGCATATTTTTTGATTGCCAGAAAGTCTTTGATACAGTACCACACAAGAGGCTAGTGAAAAAGCAGAAGATGCAGGCTGGAGTGAAAGGGAAGGTACTCCATTGGATAAGGGAGTACCTAGGCAACAGAAGACAACGGGTCACTGTGAGGGGTGAGGTCTCAGATTGGCGAGACGTCACAAGTGGAGTCCCGTAGGGGTTAGTCCTTGGACCTATACTGTTTCTTATATATGTAAATGATCTCCCAGAGGGTATAGACTCGTTTTTCTCAATGTTTGCTGATGACGCAAAAATTATAAGGAGGATTGAAACAGAGGAGAATAGTAGGAGGCTACAAAATGACCTAAAAAGATTGAATAAATGGTCAAACAAATGGCTGCTCAAGTTCAACCCGAGTAAATACAAAGTAATGAAACTAGGCGGCGGAAACAGAAGGTCAGACACAGGATACAGAATAGGAGAGGAAGTACTCCATGAAACGGACAGAGAAAAAGATCTAGGGGGGTTGATATCACACCAAACCTGTCTCCTGAAGCTCACATAAAAAGAATTACGTCTGCGGCATATGCGAGCCTGGCTAACATCAGAACAGTAATCAGGAACCTGTGTAAGGAATCATTTAGAATCTTGTATACCACAAATGTAAGACCAATCCTGGAGTATGCAGCACCTGCATGGAGCCCGTACTTTGTCAAGCACAAGACGAAGCTGGAAAAGTTTCAGAGGTATACCACTAAACTTGTCCCGGAACAAAGAGTCATGAGTTACGAGGAAAGGATGTGAGAGATGCACCTAAGGTAGTTATCAAAAGAAAGCACCAAACCAGGAAGGCTATATAGCACCATCAAAGTGCGAAATAATCAGAGGGCGCTAAATATCACCAAGAATGCCAATATGAGAACAGAAACGCATAAGTTGAACAATATCAAAAGTATCCGATTCACCAAGAATTCTGTCAAGGTACAAATGACCGCGAGGGACAGTCAGAAAGCAAGACACACGCTCGTCCTGGAAGTCAGGACATTACTAACTACAGAGGACCAACAACCCTGCCAACGGGCAACGATGGAAGAATGAATAACAGGATAAAAGTTGGAATAACGAATACCTCTACGGGAGATGGGACAAGAACGGATAGCTTCACTAGCGGCAGCATCCGAACGCTCATTTAAAGAAACACCAATATGGCTGGGAACCCAGCAAGACTCTACTGATTTAAATTTACTAGAAATAAGAAACAGCCAATGTTGAATCTCGATGACCACCGGATGGACAGGATTAAAGGACCCTAGAGCTATGAGGGCTATACGAGAGTCAACTACAACCACAAAGGAGGAACGACAATGAGAAAGCAAGAGACGGAGAGCACAGAGAATAGCATAAAGTTCTGCTGTGAAGACGCTAGCCTCCGAAGGGAGGCGACACATATAAGTGTGGTCAGGAAAAACAACAGAGTAGCCCACACCGTCTGCAGACTTAGACCCATCGGTGAAGACGGAAATAGAGTGGGAGTGTGAAGAAAAGTGCTCAAGGGAAAGGCGTTTCAGAACCGTAGGAGGGGTAAAAGCTTTAGTGAAACTCTCCACGGAGGCAAGGAAGGAACAATACGAGGAGAAACATTAGAAATATAAACAGAAAGAGAATCCTGTAAGCGAGATAACGGAACAGAATGAGGGAGGCGATGAAGAGGAACAGGAACCACAGAAGGGGTAAAAGTTAAATCATGACAGAGGCGAGAGGAAGGATGTTGTAAGGACCGCGCAAGATAGCGAAGACAGTAGCGATCACGGAAGTCCTGGAGAGAGAGGAAGCCAGTGTCAACATACAAACTGAGGGCGGAAGTTGAACGAAATGCACCAGAGGTGAGACGCAACCCAGCATGGTGCCAAGCATAAAGACGGCGAAGAGTAGAAGGAGAGGCAGAAGAGTATGCAGGGCAACCATAATCGAGTTTAGACAGGAGGAGCGAGGAGTGCAAATAGAGGAGCGTGTGCCTATCCGCTCCCCAAGAAGTATGGGACAAAACCTTAAGGAGGTTAAGGGCCTTAGAGCATTCAACTTGGAGGTAAGAGATATGGGCTGACCAAGACAAACGAGTGTCAAAGATTAACCCCAAAAGCTTAGTGGAATCCCTGTACACAAAGGGATGACCATAAAGCGACAAAGAGGGACGAAGAACGACATGCTTCGGAGTAAAAGTCATAGCACAAGTCTTAGAAGCAGAGAACTTGAAGCCATGAGTTTTGGCTCTTTGGTCCCGCCTCTCAACTGTCAATCAACTGGTGTACGGATTCCTGAGCCTACTGGTCTCTATCATATCTACATTTGAAACTGTGTATGGAGTCAGCCTCCACCACATCACTGCCTAAAGCATTCCATTTATTAACTACTCAGACACTGAAAAATTCTTTCTAACGTCTCTGTGGCTCATCTGGGTACTAAGTTTCCACCTATGTCCCCTTGTTCGTGTTCCACCCGTGCTGAAGAGTTTGTCTTTGACCACCCTGTCAATTCCCCTGAGAATTTTGTAGGTGGTTATCATGTCTCCCCTTACTCTTCTGTTTTCCAGGGATGTGAGGTTCAGCTCCCTTAGCCTTTCCTCATAGCTCATTCCTCTCAGTTCCGGGACGAGCCTGGTGGCATACCGCTGAATCTTCTCTAGCTTTGTGTTGTGTTGAACTAGATATGGACTCCAGGCTGGAGCTGCATACTCCAGGATTGGTCTTATATAAGTGGTATACAGGGTTCTGAAAGATACCTTACACAAGTTTCTAAAGGCAGTTCTTATGTTGGCCAGTCTAGCATATGCCGCTGATGATATTCTTTTGATGTGGGCCTCTGGGGACAGGTTCGGTGTGATATCAACCCCCAAATCTTTCTCTCTATTTGACTCTTGTAGGATTTCACCTCCCAGATGATACCTTGTGTTTAGCCTCCTGCTCCCTTCGCCTAATTTCATCACCTTACACTTTCCTGAGTTGAACTTTAGCAGCCATTTTCTAGACCATTCCTCCAGTTTATCCAAGTCATCCTGTTGTCTCTATCTTCATCAGTCTTGATTCTTCTCATAATTTTTGCATCATCAGCAAACATTGAGAGGAATGAAACTATACCCTCCGGAAGATCGTTTACATATATTAGAAACAGGATGGGTCCAAGTACTGAGCCCTGTGGGACTCCGCTGGTGACATCTCGCCACTCTGAAATCTTCCCCCCTCACCGTTACTCGCTGTTTCCTGTTGCTTAAGTACTCCCTTATCCACTGGAGCACCTTCCCTTTTACTCCTGCCTGTTGCTCCATTTTTTTTTAACTGCCTTTTATGGGGTACTGTGTCAAAGGCTTTTTGACAGTCCAGGAAAATGCAGTCGGCCCACCTTTTTCTTTCCTGCCTAATTTTTGTTGCCTGGTCATAAAATTCTATTAAACCTGTGAGGCACGATTTACCATCCCTGAACCCATGTTGATGGTGCGTTACAAAGTTATTTCACTCCAGATGCTCTACGAGCCTTTTCCTCACGATCTTCTCCATCACCTTGCATGGTATACAAGTTAAGGAAACTGACCTGTAGTTCAGTGCCTCTTGCCTGTCTCCCTTCTTGTATATTGGGACCACGTTAGCTGTTTTTCAACTTTCTAGTAAGTCTCCTGTTTCCAGTGACCTGTTATGTACCATAGAGAGTGGCACACACTTAGTGCTTCTGCACCATCCTTTAATACCCATGGTGAGATTCTGTCAGGCCCAACAGCCTTTGTCACATCCAGCTCCAGCAGAAACCTTTTGACCTCATCACTGGTGAGCTCAAATTCCTCCAAGGTTGCTTGGTTTGCCGCCTCCTCACTTATTACTGGGGCTTCTCCTTGTTCTATTGTGAAGACTTCCTGGAATCTCTTGTTGAGTTCTTCACACACCTCCTTGTCATTCTCTGTGTATCTGTTCTCTCCTTTTCACAGCTTCATCACTTGTTCCTTCACTGCTGTTTTCCTCCTGATGTGGCTGTGGAGTAGCTTTGGTTGGGTCTTGGCTTTACTCGCGATGTCATTTTCAAACTGTCTCTCTCTCTGCTTCCCTCCTCACTCTGAGGTACTCATTTTTGGCCCTCTGGTATCTCTCCCTGCTCTCTGGTGTTCTGTTATTTCTCTAGTTTCTCTCTGTTCTTTTACTCAGTTGTTTCGTTACCTTGCATTCCTGGTTGAACCATGGGTTTTTCTGTTGTTTTTCGTTTTTCTCCTTTTGGACAGGGATAAACCTGTCTGCAGCTTCCTGGCACTTCTGGGTGACAAAATCCATCATGACCTTCACATTCTTGTCTCTAAGTTCTGTTTCCCATGGTATTCCCCTGAGGAAGTTCCTCATTTCGCCATATTTTCCTCTTCGATATTTCTGTCTTTTTCCCTCCGATCCCATCCTTGGATTGGTTATCCCTACCTCCACCAAGTACTCAAAGGTCAGTACACTGTTGTCACTTATTCCTATGGGGGCTTCAACTTTGACTTCCCTTATTCTGACTCATTCAGGGTGAATATCAAGTCGAGTCTAGCTGGTTCATAATTGCCTCTCACTCTTGTGGGTTCCTTGACATGCTGGCTCAGAAAATTTCTTGTTGCCACTTCCAAGAGTTTAGCTCTCCACGTATCTGCACCTCCATGTGGGTCCCCATTCTCCCAGTCTGTCTTTCCATGGTTGAAATCGCCCATGATTAAGAGTCTTGAGCCATTCCTTCAGGCAACTGTAGCTGCTCTCTCTATTTTATTAATGGTTGCCATGTTGTTCCTATCAAACTCCTGTCTAGGTCTTCTGTCATTTAGGGGAGGGTTGTAAATGACTGCCACTATTATCTTAGGTCCACCCATTGTTATAGTTCCTGTTATGTAATCTCTGAATCCGTCACAGCCCGGAATTTCCATCTCATCAAAACTCCAGTCCTTCCTTATCAGCAAGGCCACTCCTCCACCTCCTCTCCCTTCCCTCTCTTCCCTTACTATATAGTAGTCCTTTGGAAACACAGCATCTGTTATGACTCCAGACAATTTTGTTTCCGTTAGTCCTATTACATCAGGGTTTTCTTAAACGAACAAATCCACAAGGGCCGTGACGAGGATTCGAACCTGCGTCCGGGAGCATCCCAGACACTGCCTCAGGGTTTTCTTCTTGCGCCCTTTCTGCCAGTTCACTTGCTTTATTGGTAATCCCATCAATGTTTGAGTACATTACCTTGAAGCTCACTTTCTTATATCCAATTTCACCCTCACTCCCCACAAGTGTAGGAAGTTGTTCCATGGTCATTGCAACTTGGGTAGGCTCATCCTCCTGTGAGGTAGTTGCCAGGGGTTCAGGGGGAGGTGGAGTGGGGGATAGAGGGCTTTGGTCTTGCTCAGGCCTGCTTGGGGCAGGAAGAAGACTAGGGGCTGGGAAAGCAGGGGATACTTGGGGTAAGGGGAGGGAAAGGATTTGGGTTTCATGATGGGCATTGTGCAGTGGCAAGGAAGGGTTTGTGCTGGGGGATAGGGGGGGGGCCCTATTGGGTGGTGGGCTGGGGTGTTGCATTCCTCCCTCTGGGGTTCCTGGGTTGCTGGATTGGGGTTCCCCACTCCCCTCTGGGAATGCTGGGTTGGAGGCTTAGGTTCCCTGGGTGTGTGTATGTGTGCGAGAAAAAAGCTAATTTGCTAGTTAGTAGTTAGTTACAGTTGATTGATTGACAGTTGAGAGGCGGGCCGAAAGAGTAAAGCTCAACCCCCACAAGAACAATTAGGGGAATACAACTAAGTGAATACACACACACACACATGAGAGAGAGAGAGAGAGAGTGTGTCGCCTGGGTGTCATCAGGTATCCGTGACGAAGCAGCGCCGTAAGACACCAGCGTCCCTGTCACCCTTCATATCACTCACTGTAACACAAGCGATGGCAAGACACACATCTTCCTGCGGTGTTATCATGCAACACACGGGGGCCCCAGAGAGGGTCCTGTTGGGGGCCATGCCTCTCCTTGGGGGGGTGGGGAGGGGTCACAGGGAATCCTATTGGGGATAATCTATACAAGAGATAAATAAAAATAAAATATCCCCTCCAACAGTATTGGACCTTTATTTACTAATTAAAGGTTCATACAAAGAGGACAACAAAGATATTTTTGAAATTCTGAAAGGCCAGTATGAGGCTATGTTTAGCACCCCCATATAAAACATGAAAGTTGAGGATCTGGATAGTTTCTTTATAAATGACTTCCAAGATGCCGATAATATAACCGATATTAACAAGAACTCAGAAAACTTTGAAAGAGAAATTGACAAGATGCCCTCAGCCCCATGTCCTGACTCATGGAATTCAATTTTCATAAAGAAATGTAAAATACCAGTAGTAACTCAGTATAATATGGTGAACGACCCTGGATACTGGGGAGATACCAGCAGCACTTAAATCAGTAGATATAGCTTCTCTACACAAGGGAGGTAGAAAAGCTTTGGCAAAAATTATATCCCAGTTGCACTAACATCACACATCAAAGTTTTTGAAGGAGTGATTAAGAATAAAATTTCCAGTTTTATGAAAAATAATGAACTTCACAACCTAGGACAAGATGGATTTAGAGCGAGAAGATCCTGTCTGTCACAGTTACTCAACCACCATGACAGAATCCCATCAGCCTTAGAGGAAAAGCAAAATGCAGATGTTGAATACACAGATATTGTAAAGGCATGCGACATATAGGACCATGGAATGATAGTCCATAAAATGAGCTCAATAGGAAAAACGGGTAAAGTGGGGGTATTGCATTTTAAACTTTCTGTCAAACACAATGCAGAGAGTGATGGTCAATCAAATAAGATCAAGCCCAAGTGCAGTGAAAAGCTTTGTACACCAGGGCACAGTCTTTGCAGCACTCCATCTGTATCTGTGATATAGACAAAAATACAGGTCACAGCTTCATGTCATCCTTTGCAGATGATACAAAAGTCAGCATGAAAATTGCTACTGTAGAAAAAAATGAAAAACAACAGGTAGATATAAATCAACTATTCGATTGGGCAACTGAAAATAACATTATGATTAACAGTGATAAGTTCCAGGTACTGAGGTATGGTGTAAAGGAGGTTAACCCTTCAGCTGCTATGGGACAAATGGCCTCAACACCGCCAAGTGCCAAAAAAATTCAAACTTTTTTTCGTCTGATAAAAATGTTCATTTGTGTTCTCTGAGCATGGTAAAAAAAACTAATGATTAATTTTATTGCCAATGAGGTAAATGAGCAGAGAAGTTGGGCGATGACATCACAGATGTTGGCTGCTCATGCGTGGTGCGTCCTGGGAGCAGCGGGCGGCATGTTCAAGCAGCTCCAATTGCAACGAATTTATTTTAGCTGCATTATTTACAGTATCTGTGGCGTATTTTACAACCTTTTTTTTCACTGATATTGTTCAATATATTGTCACTTGATGTTGTATTATAATACAACTGTTATAAATTCATTACACTGTTATATATTAGTGTCACAATTAGGAGCACACAAATGTGTTATTTTAGAAGATATATATAATGTATTTTGCTTTTTTTCAATATATACACTCACTCAATATGTTTGTGCATCATTATTGGACAATTAGTAATCCTGGACAGTGTGGTACTCTTCAAAACAGGTGACATGGCACAAAGGGACGGCACATGCTGAACACCATGTTAGCACCCATTTACGTTTCTGTGTCCTCTTTTGTGTGGTCGTACACACAATGCACTCACGCTGGCCTACTGCACGCTTTCCAGTTGGTGGTAAATTCCTTATTGCGTGTACCTGACAGGAGGCCTGGTCGACGACTGGGCCGCGGGGACGCTAAGCCCCAGAAGCACCTCAAGGTAACCTGAAAGTCAGCAGATTGATTGATTGATAAAGATTAAACCACCCAAAAGGTGGCACGGCATGAATAGCCCGTAAGTGGAAGCCCTTTGGAGCTATTACCAGTATCAATAACTGATACCAGAGATCTGTGGATGGATGGGGTCTTCATGGTCGCTCGCAGTTTATGGCCCGCAGGACGCTTAGTCGCCAGGTTGCAGTGTAATATGCAAAGCGACGCTTTATATCTGAACAGAGTAACCTCGGTAGTTTGGTACCATCAAGATCGTCGTCCTTTTTGAGGAATTGCATTTGTCTGTCTGAAAGCCAGCATGTAAGGAGCATGAAGCAATAACGGGTTCACAATGGACCTCTGTATGTCAGGAACTGGATTGCCAAACTTTTCTAGTAATTGTGTCACTACAACAAAACTGAACACACGGTAATTTGGTTTAGTACCTGTTTTGACAAGATACATATTGTAACTATTCAGCATTGTTACGTCAAGAAGGTGGAAAAAATTTTTCTTGGCCTGCTTTATTGTTTTACATACACACTCTACAGCACCCACCATCATGTCATTATTATTGACATGAACAAAAATAAACATAATTATATATAAACAATAATTATTAAACAATATGTTTCATGAGCGCCTCATCAAAATAAGCAGTAAAGAATTACATTTTACTGATGTCGTCACCTGTATCCCGGGAAACGTCTGTAATCCCAACATCTGCATTATCTAAGGCCGGAGTACAAAATTTTCACTATCACTCCAGACAAATATACCTGGTGTCTTGCGAGACCCAACACTGACACGACGGTGAGGAATCCATGAACCACGAACTGAAGGTGATCTATGTCCAGTAGGGGTGGGAACCGGCGATGATGGAAATTTACTTGTAGATAAGAGTTCTTCATTGTTACCATGTGGTGCCAGGCGGTGCTGGGCTGGGCGAGATGTTGCTGATGCGTCTGACGCACGTCGGCTGCTGGAATGTGATGTGCTCGCCATGATTTATGTTGGGTAACTGAGGCTCCCACACAATGGCGCCTACGCTGGATTTTGTTCCGAGATGACGTCTGTTTACTACCGCCTCTGGCTAGTGTATGGGTGCTCTCTTTACTGCATGGGACTTTTAAATCATGTGCGGCAAACATAATCGTATCTATACAATGTGCGCGATTTGGTGACAGTTTCTCAGATTGTATATATATAATGTGCACAGTTTAAGGGTTAAATGAAACACAGGGTACAAGACACAATCATGCCTACTCATAGAAGGAAAGCAACATGTAAAAGATCTGGGAATTATGACGCATGACGACCTGTCATTTAGTGAACATAACCGAACATATATAGCGGTGGGTAGGAAAATGATTGGATGGATTAGGAGAACGTTCAAATCCAGGGATTCTACAGCAATGCTAGCACTATTTAAATCACTGGTACTGTCCCATTTTGAGTAATGCTCGGTATTCACTTTCCCCTTTTTCAGAGCAGTAGAGATCTCTGAATTTGAGGAACTACCGAGAACATATATGGCACACATAGAAACGATAAAACATCTGAATTAATGAGACCCTCTCAAAGCTCTCAACATGTACTCTCTGGAAACGAGACGAGAAAGATGTTAAATAATATATACATGGAAGATATTGAATAGGCAGGTTCCAAATATGAACAGTAGAATTAAAACGTACTAAAGCGAAAGATACGGTAGGAAATTCAAAATAGAACCATTGAGGAATAGAGGTGCATTAGGCACAATCAGAGAGGACTGTCTTATCATCAAGGGTCCACGGCTGTTCAAAATCCTTTTAGCAAGCATTAGGAATTTTGCCGGAACAAAGGTGGATGTATTCTAAAGAATTTGGACAGATTCTTACAAGACGTGCCAGACTAACCAGGCTGTAGTGGTTATGTGGGCCTGTGGGCCGTTCGAGCAACAGCCTGTTGAACCAAGTTATCATAAGTTGAGCCGGGCTTCAGGCCAGGCTCAGGGAAAAGAAGCACTCCCAAAACACTCTCCAGATGTGCCAGGGTGGAGGGGTGTGCCAGGTGGTAGGGATATGCCGGTGTTAGCTTTCAAATTGTAAGACGGTTGGTGTATAGCCAATCCTGAGTCAGCTAGGCCTCTGACATCATTTCCCATACAGCGGCAGTGCCCGCTCTCAAATAGGGCGCACCAGTATCTCACAGACCTAGAGCTAGTAAGACCTCGGTGCTTCACATCTATCTTAGTTACCTTACTCAATAAAGTCCCTGTAGGGATCTACAGTGTGTACCTCTTCAACAACCAAGCAAGAACGAATACTGGTACAAATACTGGTAGCAGCACTGGGATATCAGAATTTTTTTTCTGAGCCAGAAACTCAAATGCCCACCTATCCCATCACAGCAAATGCCGCCACCCGCCACAGTTAAACTCATGCATCATCAATATTCATCATATTGTACCAGTCCGGGGTCCTACCATCAACCACTGCTGTAGGTCAACGTTCTCATAAAGTTAGGCACGATATTTTGCAGCAAGCACAATTTCTTATCAGTGAGGGGAGAGGAGAATTCCCGCGCCAGCCATTTTTAATTTCAAGCGCCATTCTCGAACCTCCGGGCCACTCACCACACGCCTTGTGTGTGCTCGTCTGTACAGGTCCAGCTAGTGTCATCGTCATCACCTCATCTCCATCTCCAGATGTGTTGTCCAGTTTTTTTTAATTAAGAACAATTCTGTGTTAACCTGCGGCTTGAACAGCTACGTCACCAGCCCCGCCACTACCATCACTACTTCTCCATCACCCATTAGTGAACTTTTCCAAGCTAGTGAGTGTCACCTGTGCTTTTCTTTGCCGTTATCATTGTAACATCATTCGTCTCTGCAACATCGTCAATCCTTGTCAATTTCATCTCAACTCCTGTGTCATCAACCCAAGCTTCGTATCACTACCGCAAGGTGCGCTACTGTCGCTCCACATATAAAAAACCATCCGAGTTTCTACTCTACACACTTCGACGCCGTTCTCCTAATTGGCTACTGCTGAACTGCATATCCTGCACCCCCAAGTTAAGTAGATGATAGCTGGTACTTAGTTTGGAATACAATAACAGTGTTTTAAGAGGGAAATACCCCTGTATAGAATGTATTGCCACCTTCAGTGACTTGATAACAGAGGAGTTGGCTGCCCACCACACACACAGCTTTTCTGTGGTGTTTTTCAACATTTCTTCTCCCAACAATTCCATTGTATATTATTAGCGATATACAGTATTTCAAGTACATTCTGATTAAGTGCATTAAGTATAACATAATTGTTTTCCAGCAGTAGAAAGTGCTGGAAAAGAAAATTAGAAATATAATTTTTTTATACTCTCTTCAGACCGTAATTTGAAGTTAATTCTTTCAGTATTTTACATTAAATGTTACTTAAGTATGTTACCAATTTAAGTGTTCCACAAATAACTTGTGTTCTAGTATTTTTGCTTGCTAATTACAACAGTTATAATATTGCAAAGTAATTCATTCTTTTCAAAAGTCCATTTGATTCAAACTTTTACTGGTCATATTCATACCATTTTGCAAATTTAATTTACAATTTAGTTTAATTTCCAATAGTGTGTTTTCCTAAGTACATTTTAAATTTTTATTTTTGCCATTTACTTACTCGAGCCTAGTTTTGCCATTTATGAGTGTTGTGTTATACTGTATTTTGTAATTGTTCTTCTTATGCCTAGTGTGGCTAATTAAAATCTACATTCGCAAGTAAATTCCACTACAGTGACAATGTCTAACCCTGTTGCAGCTCCTTCTGACTCAAATGGAGCAGTTGCTCGTAATAATGTCCAGCGTTCAGTGCAGGAGATGGCTATTGCACTTTTGCTGGAGAATCTCACTTAATGGAATCATGGTTTAGCAAAGTTGAAGAGAAAGCCAAAGCTCATTTTTCCGAGGCTTCTAATGATGATTATTTAGCATTTGCTGGTCGTCTATGGGCAACACTAGAGGTGATGTACGTGTTGTTGTCGATGAGGAAGCCATTGTTAGCCTCCAGTCATGGGCAGAATTTAAACAAAAATTCCCCCATCATTTTGTTAACAAAGGAGACCTGGACCCATAGGGATTAGTTAAGAAAATTGCTATTGCCACCATGCAACGTGGTGAATTGTATAATGCATTTACTAGCCGTCTAGAACAGTATTTGTACGCTTTAGAGACTACGATGTTGAGTTCAACATAAGCGGATAAAAATAAATCTCTGACCCGGTGGCAATGGCTAAAATGATAGCTTTTGGGACATTAATGCATTTTCCCCCAGAACACACCAAACCTATCCTTGAACAGCAAAATTTTTGGTCTCAACACGAAATTGGGGAAGTGTTTGAGGCTATGAATAATGCTGCAGATAAATTACCTCCCCGAACTGCTCAACTTTTGACACCCTCTGACAATGTAAATGTAGTAACAAGCCCTCAGCGACCTCCCAAAACTCACAAAATTATTGGTCGTTGTTACGGCCACTTATTGGTACTGTGATTGCTGATTGGCACCAACTGGTAAGCCATCAGCACCACCTTCTTAACAGCGTCGTAATCACTGGAATTATCCACCGACGATATGGAGTATGCGATTTGGGCCTTTCCCGTCGGAACGGATTGGATCATAATGGCCCAATTTTCTCTTGGCCAATCCAATGATGCTGCTACTTTCTCGAAAGCGGCAAAAAACTTTGAGACTTCCTTTTCATGAAACCTAGGAACCATTTTAATGTTCCTCACTGGGTCGTAACTACTTGTTTTCCTCCTACCACCTAATATTAGCACTTCCAATTCATGTTGTCATTCTTTCTCTTTTTCTTGTCTTTCTCGCTTTTCCCTTTCTTTCCTTTCTACTCTTCCCTTCTCTTTATTGTCTTTCCTTCTCCTTTTCTTGTAATTCTAAACACTTCATTTCCAATTTCTTCTCCTGTCTTTCTCTTTCTAGTTCTAACTTTTTCTCATCTCTCTCTTTCAAAGTGCAGCTTTTTCTCTTCTCTCTCTCTATCTAGTTCTAGCTTTCCCATTCTATTTCCCAATGGATTTCCAACTCACACATTTTTCCAGAGGTATACTTATATTCAGTTCACTTGTGTCACTCTTACCGTCACTTCCTTGGTCTTCCTTTACAGTGGTAGCCATACTACTTTTCATTTTACTCTGTACCTCGCTTTCCTGCTTTTTGTCGGTCTTTAAATGCTTAAGGACCATCGAGAGGATCTCAACACGGGAATCCCGATCACTCACCGTGATCCCTAAATAAGCACTTATCAACACGAGTTCAGGCTTTCCCAGGTACTTCAGTTCTGATGGGCAGTCTTCCTGGTTCAGCAATTCCTGAACATCATCCAGGATGTCGATGGTCTTCTTCTCTGCCATTTTACACTTTATGTTGTGCACGAGCACACAACACTGCACTTAACACTTCACTTTCTAACACACACAAAAACGGAAAGGGGGAGTTTGTTGTAATCCACAAGTTAGTAGGAATTATTAGATAGAGGATCATTACTACAACACTTAACGAATGATGATTGGAAGTACATGTTAAGTAGACAGACCATGGATCACATATCTAAGAAAGGTCAATGAATTAAGACCGAAGCTGTTTAGCCAAATTAATAATTCCTGGAAAGAGGAATTATTCTTCTTCAGGCTTCTAGGAACAAGATTACCGCTTCTTGGGATAAGGTTAATCGGATTATACCTTCCTTGAGAGGCTGGGTGAAATGGTTGAGGTAGATGGCTGATTGGAGCCAGTCTGATTGTGGGAGTTGAACTGAGAAGTCCTCTGGATCTCCGTTTGTGGCAGCAGCGAAGTGTAGCAGACAGCTATGCGATAACCTGATGTGATCTTAGTGACCAAGTTAAGTCTGCAGTATGTGAGTATTGAATGAAAGACTAACTGGGTGTGGAGCGTTGTAGTAATCATTCCGTATTAGGGACTTAGGCGGAAGTTACGAGTGTGGGTGGTGACCGCGGAGGTCAAGTGGTCTATGGGTATTGGAAGTGTATTGACCTAATAGAGTATGTTAATATGTTATTATTTGTCAGAGCCTATTCTTTATAATTAAATGACAAAACCCGACGGCCTTTAAAGACCTTCGATATGTCCCTTCATAGTGTTCCTGGTTTGGTTGGTGAGGGAATGTTTGGGAATTGGTAGACGACATATTTGGTGGCAGCGCAAACAGGTTTTGGAACACTGTGCGAGATGAAGGAAGTGTGGTTCTGGTTTAGTTGGTGAGGGAATGTTTGGGAAATGGTAGACGTCGGGTTGTGGTGAGAATGGTGTTACTAGACGGAGGAAAGAAGGGTCAGGTGAGACCAGGTCTGAAAAGTTACTTAATTAAAGGGACTAGGCCATTGTGGGGCACATGTGGGGTTCATTTCTTTCTTTCCAGATTCCCGCAACGAGAGACGGCTAAGAGGCAAGTCTGGACCACTGAAGCATCAGGATCCAAAACAAGTGCAGTGTTCGTAGCGCGGATTATACAGTGTTCGTAGTTTGGATTATACAGTGTTCGTAGTGCGGATTATACAGCGTGGCGAGGTAAACTAGCACAGGTGAATGTGGGCCAGCGTGGGCCATGTGCGGCCATGTGCGGGCTAAGCGATGGGTGGGCCAAGCAAGCCGCACCTTGGAGCTTGTTTTATATCGTTGGTAACGCGGGAATAGTGAGAAACCGTTGATAAGGTGAAATTAAGCGTGAAAACTTCGTAAGTTGAAGTCAATTAAATATCATGTAAAGTGTAGATCGAATATTTTAAAGATAATTAAATATTACGTAAAGATTTGAGCAAGTTCCGGCGTTGTCAGACGTAGATACAGAAAATAGACGCAGTGAATTATGGATGCCTAGGCATAGTGAGCGACGCGTAATTTGACGTCTGGAGTTCGACGTCTAGTGTACCCTGGAGAGGTCCATGGAGATTTTTTGTGGGTGCAGGAAGCATTATGGAGAATGTTACCGTGGGACACGGGGAGCGTGTCCCGTTGGTGGGGGTGTGTGACGTTGGGACGTGGCGACGCAGTGTGTATTGGCGTTTGGACGCCGGGAGTAGAGCATGGTTGTGTATTGGCGTTTGTACGCCGAGTGTAGTGCATGGTTGTGTATTGGCGTTTGTACGCCGGGGTGTGTAGTGTAATGTACGTGTAGTGGCTTATTAGACGCCAGCGTAATTCATAGAAATTACTGTAGTGAAATGTGCATGTTTTGACTGTGGATATCATGGATGTAGTATAGTGCATGACATTGTTGGGATTGTAGCGCCAAGGTGTAGCATGTGTAACGTTACTGGTTGTTGTAACACCGGGTGTATTGTAGATATTAGTGTTGAAGCATGTTAACGCAGGTGGTAGTGTGTGGTGGGTGGCCACTACACAAGATATTATACCTGACGAGTGTGGGTCAGGTAATTAACGGATTACCAGAGAACAGGGGTGTGTGTGGCGTCTGGTTACTTATTGGTGGTGACGTCTGGTAGTGTTTTGATGCGCTCTGGCGCAAGGCATATGCCTGTGGTGGTAATGGTGTTGGGGGACGCCGTGTGTGTTGTGTTGATGGCGTTGAAGACGCTGTGTGTATGTTGAGGGCGTTGGGGACGCCGTGTGTTGTGTTGAGGGCGCTGGGGACGCCGTGTGTGTTGTGTTGAGGGCGTTGGGGACGCCGGGTGTTGTGTTGATGGCGTTGGGGACGCCGGGTGTTGTGTTGATGGTGTTGGGGACGCCGGGTGTTGCGTTGATGGCGTTGGGGACGCCGTGTGTTGTGTTGATGGCGTTGGGGACGCCGGGTGTTGTGTTGATGGCGTTGGGGACACCGTGTGTTGTGTTGATGGCGTTGGGGACGCCGTGTGTTGTGTTGATGGCGTTGGTGACGCCGAGTGTTGATGGCGTTGGTGACGCCGAGTGTTGATGGCGTTGGGGACGCCATTGGGTGGTGTAGTGTAGTGGCGTATGGACGCCTGGTATGGAGTGTGGTGTTGTGGAGTATATGGTGGCGCAGGGGCGCCAGGTAGTGGTCGGTATGGTGAGTATCGGCGTAGCAAGGTCGGTGCGTTAGGACGCAGGAAGTGGTTGTGGGGATGTGTGGCGTTATATTGAGGTCATCAGTGGTTGGGATGACCAGAGGTGATGGTGTGTCGGAGTGGGCAAGTCTTATGGATAAGATGAAATGTAGATAATTGCCGAGTTGGTGGCTGCAGTAGGCGAGCCAAGTCGATACATCTAGCAAGACTCATAAAAGACTAATACAAATTTCATTTTTTTCATTAAAATTTTCATTAATTAACTCAGAGTGGATAAGTCTTATGGATAAGATTTACAATGTAGAATTTCAAAATTTCAGGTGTTGGTGGTTGCAGTGGGCGAGCCAAGTAGATATACTAATTTCTCATTAATTAAGTTATTCCAGGAATCTCGCTAGAGACGAGCCAGTGGCAGTATGATGCTTTAGTGACATTAGTTGGAAATTATTTTAATGAGGTATTTATTGTGATAATGTATGTGCATGTATATACTGTATATTACCTCATCGGCACCATTACTGAGTGTTAGGCTTGAGAAGGTCCCCCGGGATCATGTCACAGAGCTTCAGGTAGAGTAGAAGGGAAGCCATGAGGCTACACTCAGTAATTCTGGAAAAAAGGGGGGAGGAAGTGAAGCCAACGTGACGTTATAGGCGAAATTCGCCCCCTGACATCAAAGCAGGGATAAGGGCCAGCTGCAATGGCTTTGCAGCTGCACTCAGGCTATATACAGGGAGAGAGTAAGGAGCCGAGGGGGTGTCATGTAATAATGGGATCGAGCCAGGGGGCTCTGAGGGAATATTTTGCAGGTACAGCGGTCGGGAAGGTGTGGATAAAGGTGGACACACTCTGGGCAGATGGGCCTAAGTAATGTTCTACAGTTGTGGTGAGGACAGCAAGGAAGGATGACCAGAGAGCTATGCGGTATCTACAGCGTTCTGGGGTTGGTGCCCTGGAACGAGACGGCAGCATAGACCCGAGGGAAAATGACCCTGGGGTAGGAATCTCCGTTGCTCTGGAGGCCAGGATCATGTTAGCTCAGAGCAACGATGGGACATTGACAACATTCACCAGGTTGGACAGCCTGGGTTTTGTCTGGGTCATGGAGGATCTATGCCCTAGCAACCATGGGACACGAAGACAAGAGAAGTGATGCTGCAAATTGTGGAGGAGGCCAGTGAAACATTGTGTGACCATTGTAAGCCCTTATGTCAACAGTACAGGGCAAGATGTTAAATTGTTAGTAACTTATTACTAAAGATGAAGAACCTTAGATATATATGTGTTGTGTATATATTAATGACTAGTGTCCTTTCTGTTTAAGTGCCAGCATTCTGGTCCATGTAATTTTATGGTTATATTTGTATGTAATTATATGTTAACAGTTTAGGTATATGTGCATTGTTGGAGATGGGAAAAAATATTATAGACTATTTTACCTATGCTATGATGTGAATATTATGTATATGTTGGAGAAATGTTGTGAGTCATGTCGGGGAAAATTTTAATTTAGTTCATCGTGTGCATGATGAACTTATTGGATGAATTTTTAGTTGTACATATATGGTGGGTGCATTCTCCAGGTCCTTGCACTAATGGAACCATTGCATTGTTGCATATGGGGACATATGCGTGTTTAAGGAGGAGAGTGGTGTTGTAATCCACAAGTTAGTAGGAATTATTAGCTAGAGGATCATTACTACAACACTTAACGAATGATGATTGGAAGTACATGTTAAGTAGACAGACTATGGATCACATATCTAAGAAATGTCAATGGATTAAGACCGAAGCTGTTTAGCCAAATTAATAATTCCTGGAAAGAGGAATTATTCTTTTTCGGGCTTCTAGGAACAAGATTACCGCTTCTAGGGATAAGGTTAATCGGATTATACCTTTCTTGAGAGGCGGGGTGAAATGGTTGAGGTAGATGGCTGATTGGAGCCAGTCTGATTGTGGGAGTTGAACTGAGAAGTCCTCTGGATCTCCGTTTGTGGCAGCAGCGAGGTGTAGCAGACAGCTATGCGAGAACCTGATGTGATCTTAGTGACCAAGTTAAGTCTGCAGTATGTGAGTATTGAATGAAAGACTAACTGGGTGTGGAGCGTTGTAGTAATCATTTATATAAATAAATAAATAAATAAATAAATATGTGTATTCAGGTAAGGTACATACATACAAGTGATGTTACATTAATGGATTGATATATAGATAGAGCTAGTACATACAATGCCTAAAGCCACTATTACGCAATGCGTTTCGGGCAAGAAAAACATTAATATCTAGAACTTAATACTAATTGAGCAAAAAGAATAAAAAGTGTTGAAAACAAATACAAATAAAGATAAAAAAAAGGGGGAACATGACTGAAAAAGCAGCACAAATACAATAGGTTGACAAACAGTGTTGATTAAAAAAAAAAATAATAATAAAATAACAGACATGGGTTAACAATAAAGGAGTACATTTCGGAGTACAAAGTACTCCGAAATTACAAAGTACAAAGTACAAAGTACAAAGGAGGATTTCGTATTAGGGACTTAGGCGGAAGTTGTATGTTCACTCATTGTGCTCCAGTACAAACCTAGTGGTACGCCTCAAGGGTCTGGTGTGTGTAGGAGTACACGGTAGTAGTAACGGTTGCTGAGGCAAGGTGTTATGTGTTGTGTAATCGCTGTGTTCGGAATGTCACAGGGGTTGCAATACTTTATCACTCCTATCAAACGCACTTGACAAGAGGTCGGATCCCGCTGGGGATGCCAATTATGTTACGGCCACTTAGGACCAGTAACCGGGTTCATGATGTTGTAACCTCTTATAGTATCCGACCCCAAGTCGGTAGTATGCTTGCAAGAAATTTTTGTAGTGTAATAAAGAGAAAGGGGGATGAACAATACACTGTTCCCTTCACCAATATATTTATACTTTCACCATTAACAAATATATATTAGAATAAATAGACTATGACTACTCGTATATACAGTAGTGTCGCTTTCACGCAGGACACTACGGCGACTGTACACTGAGGAAACCATGAGGTACTACTTATTCACCTGGGAGTTGACATTATGCTCTGTAGCACAACAGATGGCACTGATCGTGACACGCCATCCACCAGATGTCGTCCACGTCGACCTCTCTTTCTGACTAGGGCAGGAAACAGGAGCTATCAATCGCTGCCACGCTACCACCAATAGATGGCGTTGTCCCCATAGCATCCAATACCAGGGGAGTTTGAGTGCAGACTCATAGATGGCCCTGGAATTGCCGTGCCACACTCAGACAATGATGCCGATAACGTAACAGTCGCAGAATAGTCATCGCCTGCTGTCAAATACCCCTCCACATAAGTTGCCGAGACGCTATAGTCCACAACCAACCACTGCCTCCTGTTGGCATTGTGGTAAGACTAACCACTTGGAAAGGTCGATTGAGTTGATTGAGTATGGTCCAGAACAGACCGAAACGTCATCGTTCCTTCACTTTCTAGTGTGTGGTTTGGTCAAATAATTTCAGCCATGTTATTGTGACTCCTCGTCTGCACATGGTCCTTTAGTATCGGCCTCTAGTGCATGGTAGCGTTTTAAAACTCTTCATAGATTTAGGTGCTGAAATAAATATTGTCAAGCAGGCAGCTCATATAGATATTGCAGGTAAGCACTCTGTCACAGTAAGAAAGTCACCCCATATCTTTTCTGAGAGGTGTTTCTGGAAATAAAGTTACAGTCATGGGGGAAATCGACCTCGCACTCAAGTTAAAGGACATCACGATTTTTGTAACCTGCTTAGTTGTCGACAGTATCCACTTTCCAGGTGATATATTACTGGGTTTGTACACCATGATGGATAAAAATATTGCATTGTTTCCCCATCGTTTGAACATCAGTATTAAGGACATGGTCATACCTTTATGTATTATGTTTAGAATGGGTCATGAGTTTAACTGTCAGAGGGATTATGCTCATTTTGCCGACAGCCGACTTGCTAGCGTTGGTTTGTCAGATCCTTGCTGTAGTAGCATACCCGAGAAAACAGGTACTCACTTGAAGCATTGTTGTTGTGCAGTTGTTCAGGAGAATGAGACTCGAGACTTTCTGGGCAGTGACGCCCTTACGGAATTTCGTTGTCTTTCTCGCCTAGCAGCTTCCATCTCTGAAGACAGTGGTTCCACAGCTACTGACACTGTGCTGCACACTCATTCTCTCACCAGAGAAGGAGTTTAGGTTCAGGGAGTGCCTAAGTTATTGGATGTCATTGCGGAAAGTGAAACGTGTAAAGTGAACGGTGCGTTTGTTGAACCCTCCTGGCACACAGTGCAGGATGGTACCCTCACATTGTATGTTGCAAGCACTAGCAGTGCCGACATCCATCTCCAGTCTTGCACCCACGTTGTAGATTTAGCTCATTACTCATTACCAATGCGAATGGTGGATGATGTCCCCATGGAACACACTGTGTGTGTGTGCACTTAAATGTGCACTCAAATGTCCCCACAGGAAAATGGGATCACAGACAGGTGTAAGCGCAACACCTCAGTCCTACTGATTTCCCTGTCTACTTGGTTCAACATTTGAAAGTTTTGAATAAAAATAGAATGTGTATTTTATTGCTCTACCAGGAGAAAAGTTGTAGCTCTACCATGAGAAAAGTTAAGTCTCACTCCACTTATTATGCATAAAATTCCCCTTGAGCAAGAAACTACACCAATTTAAGTAAATGGTAAAACGAATGCAGTAAATGGTAAGTTTATCATTTACTGCATTCACAGAGAGCAGAAGATGATAGAATTATAGAGAAAATGTTACAGAGTGATGTGATTGAGTCAAATATTTTGCCATGGAACGCTCCATTGATTCTTGTACGAAAGTGAGATGGAACATGGAGACTGGTAATCGACTACCGGAAGCTTAACAGAGAAACTATACCTGACCGTTTCCCCACTTCCAGTCTTAAAAGTTTTTTTGCAAAGCATAGGTCGTAACAAAGTACTCTCAACTTTAGATTTGTTGCAGGGAATCTGGCAAATCCCCCTTGATGAGGAAAGTAAACAGTTGACAGCCTTACTCCCAATGGTCATTTTCGTTTCAAAAGAATGACATTTGAACTGCGGAGTAGGCGAATAGCCTTTTCAAGGCTCATGACAAACCTATTTCATAGACTGATAGGTAGTACTCTTCTGGTGTACCTTAATGATCTCATAATCATGTTGCAAGATGTTCAGACTCACTTGCACAACCTTGAGAAAGTACTTGCAAAGTTTGCAGAAGCAAATTTACAAATAAAACCCTCAAAGTGCTAATTTTTAAAGGAAAAGATCAATTTCCGAGGTCATACAGTCACCCCTTCAAGCATCACCTTGAATGAATAAAAAATTATTGCTGCCCGTGATTTTCCAACGTCTCGTACAGTACAAGCCGTGAGGCAGTTTACAGGTCTTGTAGGATTTTATCGTTCATTTATTGCTGACTTTTCTATCATAGCCACTCCACTTTTCAGATTACAAAGAAAAGATGAACCCTTTGTTTGGGGAGAAGCCTGTCACGAGTGGGTGAGGGTGCCATGTATTTTAATGTTGTCTAGAGAAATAATGATTTTTCTTGAACCAAGGGGAATTCAAGGAGTAGGGAAAACATCCGAGTAGATAAAGGACAAAGATTTATATGTATAAGACACACTACATATTACATGGCATAAATTCTCTCCTTACAATTCAAGGTAATTCTGAGGGTAACAACATTGAATAATAATGTCCCAAATGGGCTCTGGTTTCCCTATGGCTCTTAGTCCAAAACAGGAACTGGGCACTCAGCCACCACACCTGTTAGCCGGAGACACACATACATAAATCACTAGGAAACCTGGACTCTCTCTAAAAAAAACTGTTCAGACGACTGTCAGCATGCTCTACCCTTCCTTGACTCCCTGTGAATACAACCCTGTGGCTTATCTGATTGTAAGGCCGGAGAAACCCTTAGAAAACAAGGACCAGTCAGACAGATGGTGCTCTATGTCAGGTCAAAAATGGCATCCGTCCCTGTTGCGTCATTGCCCCTTAATACTCTGTTCTTTAACATTTCCAATAATTTCCTTTATTGACTTTATTTATCATATTCTTCATACAGGTTTTTTGATTGAGTCCATTTTTCTTTCACATAGTTTTGCTATTCCAATACACGTTATTCCTAAACAATCTCCAGCTGAAGGATACAACTCTACTGGCAGTGTAATAATAGTCACTCGTGGCCCCCTCCCCCTGCCATCTGCATATTTATTTCAACATTGTCAATAAACAGTTTATGGTATATGACAATTAATGAATATATTTACACAATAATATATACAATTCAGTGCAGTGGTACAACCCTAAGTGACTCCAGGTTTTGGCAATCTAGAAAGTGCATCTGCTACTACATTTAATTTTCCTGGAATATGTTTGATGACCAGATGACTTCTGCAACAGTAAAGACCACCTTAATATACTCTGATTGGAATTCTTCATGCTAGCAATAAATGTTAAGGGGTTGTGGTCAGTAAATACTTCAACATTATTGGCTGATACATAAATGTCAACTTCTTTAAAAGCTAGTAATAATGACAATGCCTCTTTCTCTACTGTGGAGTAATTCTGTTAACATTTGATAAACTTTTTAGAATAATAATGTATCGGATAATTAATACTATCATTATCCTCATGCCAGCACCAGACATTATCCACAGAACCAGCACCTCAATTCGAAGCATCTATATATGGTTTGAATGGCTTAGAGTAGTCAGGAGTTCTGATCTCCAGTGTAGCTAACACTGGACCAGATGACAACATTCCTTTTAATTTACTAAATGCATCCTGACATTCCTGAGACCATCTAAACCTCTCATTTTTACATTGCAAGTTTGTCAAAGGAGCTGCATATGTGCAACTTATATCTTAAGATGGTTAGTGTGTTTCTAACCTCATGGCCAAAAACTAATGAGTTGGGTGAACACCCCAGGGACTCCTGATAAATATCCCTCAATGCCATAAGCATCAGTGGAAGACCATCATCCCAGTCTCCATGCAACTGGTTCTCAGCATTTGTTTAAGGGTTTGCTGCATCCTTTCCATAGCACCTTGGCTCTCAGGATGATAAGTAGTGGATGTCTTATGGAGGATTTCAAACTCCCCACAAAACTGCTGAAAATCTTTGGAAGTAAAATTATCCCCATTATCTGTCTGTATTACTTTTAATAAACCCAAAATAAAAAAAAATCATTGTGGGCCTTACTACCACTTTCGTTGTAGCATTTCTCACAGGGAATGCCTCAGGAAAGTGTGTAGTCTGACATATCATGGTGATGATATACATATTACCACTCTTGGTTCTGGACAATGGGCCTACTACATCAACTAAAATATGTGTAAAGGGTTCTTCAGCCACCACAATGGCTGTAAAGGGGCTTTTGGTATTACCTGGTTTGGTTTGCCAGTTTCTACACACACAGGACATTCATCACAATCCTGGATGACATCTTTCTTTCATCCAGGCCAGGTAAAATACTTGTTTTTTATTATATGTTTTAACAATATCCTGATGACCGCCTATTGGTGAATCATGGGCTACACTTAGCACCTTTTCTCTATAACCCCTCGGTAGGACTACTTGATTAACTACCTCCCAAGTGTGTGACAGAGGTGAGCTCCTAGGTCTCCACTTCCGCATCAACACCTCTTTAGTGTAGTAATAAGTCATAGCCTCCGATTGTGCCTCTAGTTCAGTTACTGCCTTATTATGAAAGTCAATCAACGTAGGATCAGTTCTTTGCTGATAAATAAAATTTGATTTTGATCTCAAGTCTGAAGAGCCAGTTGTGGTAACTGGACTACACTCTCCCCTACCCCTTTTCCTAGGTGGTTTGGTGGAGGTGCTCCCCATCCTGTTCCCATCTGCTTCTTCCAACTTGACCATAAAAGTGTCACAAAGATCCGCTTCACTATTTGATTTGTTAACCTCTAATTTTGTCTCCTGACTTACATTATTGGGAGTTTGTGATTTTTGAGAGACTGATTTTGACTGGGTCACGGCACATGCTGGGTATATTACCATATCCTAAGAATCTGTCTGTGCCCTAATCGACTCTGGCTTAGTTAGCATTATTGGGTGGTCATCTCTTTTAACTCGATTACCAGCAAGATCATTCCCCACAATTAGATAAATGCCAGGAACTGGTAATTTAGGACTAACACCTACTAAACTTTTGCCTCTAATAAAATCACACTCAAGGTTTACTTCCCTCAAGGGTACAGTCTGGAAATCTCCAGTGATTCCCTGTATAATTATTACCTCCCCAGTCTCTATAGACTGTATATATTGTAACACACTCTCTACAAGTGAAGATTAGGATGCTCCTGTATCCCTCAAAATTTTATCATCATGCCACAAACCATTTGCACACCGTAATTTCCTATTTGATATAAATTCTCCAAAATGATTAATAGCAAGAGCTTTTTTTTCCTATTATTTTTGCTCCACATTTGGTTTTCCTCCCATCACACACTGTGAGTGCCATGGGCCTCTTTTCTGGGTGAAGAAACCAAGAACTCTTAACAACATGACCCTTCCTATGGCAGTAGGAACACTGTTTCAACTCTGGGTGAGGCTTATTACTAGTGTGATCCTCTTTGGGTTGCACATTACTCTCTTTACCACCTGGCACCTTTGAAACAGTGTTTCCTTGACCTGCTGTTGGGTACATTTGGGTCCCAAATCTAACAGAGGAGTTTAGTGTTCGACCTTGTCTCTTTGAATTAATTTTTTTTTAAAGTTACTTTATGCATCAACTCATATTCATTTGCTAATTTAGCCAACTCATAAATATCTTTGGGTAATTTCTCTGCCAAATATAAAGCCACATTAGAAGGTATACAAGATAAAAATTCTTCTACTAAGAATAAATTTTTAAGAGAGTCTAGATTCCAAATTTTCAGCATCTATCCATTTATTAGACATATTATATTTCTCTTGTACAAGTTCTACCAAAGTTTGACTTGGGTCTCGTCTCAGTTGTCTAAACTTTTGCCTATAAGCCTCAGGAACAAGTTGATAAGCAGTAAGGATGGCTGCCATTACCTTGTCATAGTCAAAACTGTTACTCAAAGACACAGCTGCAAATATCCTCTGTGCCTTTCCCACCAACTGACCCTGCAGAAGAGATACCCATTGTGTTTCATGCCACTCCATACTCTGTGCCAACTTTTCAAAATGAATGAAGAACTGGTCTGAGTCTGTCTCACAGAATAGAAGAAAGTTGACATTTTTTATTAACCTTTAACTGCCCAGGTGTTCCTAAGTCAACAACACCAGTGTTTTCTAATCGAATTCCCAATACTGCTAGCCTAGTCTCTGACTCAATTTTTTTCTGAGCTTGCTCCACTTCTAACCTGTTCATTGCTAGTTCTATTTCTAATTTCTTCTGAGCTTGCTCTGTCTCCAGCTTCTTCTGAGCTTGTTCAGCCTACAACTGCAACTTCTTTAGTCCCAATTCTGCCTGCATCATCTGAGTCTCCACTTTTCCTGTAGTTACAACTTTTGCACCATTGGTGGACGGGTACTGCTCTAATATTTTTTGTGGGAGAATTGCTCATCTACCCAGTGCATCATTATCTCTCACAACAGTTCCGTCTTCACTATTCCCATGTGCAATAATAGTCCATAGTGCTTGCCAACAGCCACTAGGATAAGACTTTTTTTGCCGCTTTTAAAGCCTCAACACTTGGATTGTCGACAATTTGTTGTGCTACCAAATCCATTTTTAGTGTGCTAAGATACAGCAGACTCCAACACTTTCACTTTTAGGCTGAGAATTACTTAGGAAAAATGATAAGGACAGTGCTTAGTTTATTCGACTGCCCTGTCAACTGGTAAATTTTTGCACTCGAGAACACAACAAAATTTAAAACACTTTTCATAAAGATTAATAAAATGTACATAAATAAGTAATAAAATACAAACACTCGAATTATACCAATATTTTAAAATAATCTAAATTTCTACACAAGTCAAAGTGAAGAAATAGGCTACACAATTTTTATGTCAGGTTTCCCATACAGGCAACTCAGTTTTATCAGGCTCCTTTTGGACAGGCCACTCATTTTTGTTAGGAATTCGGTGGGGGGTGTGGATGAAATTTTTAAATATTGTCTAAGGAAATAGATGATCTTACTTGAGCTTAGGGAAAACAAGGAGTAAGGAAACAACCTTGTACAAAAGACACAATTTATATATATATATATATATATATATATATATATATATATATATATATATATATATATATATATATATATATATATATATATATATATATATATATATATATATATATATATATATATATATGACAATGTCAGACCACGGAGGAAAAATGAAACACGAAATTTCCTTAAGTACTTTCGTATATTAAATACATCTTCAGAAGGTGAATAGAAGAAAGAAGAAGACCTTCTGAAGATGTATTTAATATACGAAAGTACTTAAGGAAATTTCCTTTTTCATTTTTCCTCCGTGGTCTGAAATTGTCACATTCTTAATCACGTGTTTATTTTCGTGATACACACACACACACATATATATATATATATATATATATATATATATATATATATATATATATATATATATATATATATATATATATATATATATATATATATATGGCACAACTCTCCTAAACACGAGAGTTAAGTATACAACTTTAGAACACTTTCCCACCAGGAGACTCGAACCCTGGTGCTCTTGGGAGGTGTTGATCTTTGGGGTATTTAAATACTCCGAAATTACCATCTCTTTTAAGGGTCTGAGCGGGTGGTGGAGAGGGTTAAGGCGTACCTGTTATGCCAGTTGCTGGAAGGCTTCTGTGCTGGCTAGGGTTCGAGTCTCCTGGTGGGAAAGTGTTCTAAAGTTGTATACTTAACTCTCGTGTTTAGGAGAGTTGTGCCTTAAGCAGAGACACTGTGTCTTCCCATATTAACAGGGACTTGATGAAATTAACGTCTAAATGACCCCTCACTTGCTCTGGTGCTCTTGGGAGGTGTTGATCTTTGGGGTATTTAAATACTCCGAAATTACCATCTCTTTTAAGGGTCTGAGCGGGTGGTGGAAAGGGTTAAGGCGTACCTGTTATGCCAGTTGCTGGAAGGCTTCTGTGCTGGCTAGGGTTCGAGTCTCCTGGTGGGAAAGTGTTCTAAAGTTTTATACTTAACTCTCGTGTTTAGGAGAGTTGTGCCTTAAGCAGAGACACTGTGTCTTCCCATATTAACAGGGACTTGATGAAATTAACGTCTAAATGACCCCTCACTTGCTCTGGTGCTCTTGGAAGGTGTTGATCTTTGGGGTATTTAAATACTCCAAAATTACCATATCTTTTAAGGGTCTGAGCGGGTGGTGGAGAGGGTTAAGGCGTACCTGTTATGCCAGTTGCTGGAAGGCTTCTGTGCTGGCTAGGGTTCGAGTCTCCTGGTGGGAAAGTGTTCTAAAGTTGTATACTTAACTCTCGTGTTTAGGAGAGTTGTGCCTTAAGCAGAGACACTGTGTCTTCCCATATTAACAGGGACTTGATGAAATTAACGTCTAAATGACCCCTCACTTGCTCTGGTGCTCTTCGGAGGTGTTGATCTTTGGGGTATTTAAATACTCCGAAATTACCATCTCTTTTAAGGGTCTGAGCGGGTGGTGGAGAGGGTTAAGGCGTACCTGTTATGCCAGTTGCTGGAAGGCTTCTGTGCTGGCTAGGGTTCGAGTCTCCTGGTGGGAAAGTGTTCTAAAGTTGTATACTTAACTCTCGTGTTTAGGAGAGTTGTGCCTTAAGCAGAGACACTGTGTCTTCCCATATTAACAGGGACTTGATGAAATTAACGTCTAAATGACCCCTCACTTGCTCTGGTGCTCTTGGGAGGTGTTGATCTTTGGGGTATTTAAATACTCCGAAATTACCATCTCTTTTAAGGGTCTGAGCGGGTGGTGGAAAGGGTTAAGGCGTACCTGTTATGCCAGTTGCTGGAAGGCTTCTGTGCT
This sequence comes from Procambarus clarkii, assembly GCF_040958095.1. Classification (NCBI taxonomy): domain Eukaryota; kingdom Metazoa; phylum Arthropoda; class Malacostraca; order Decapoda; family Cambaridae; genus Procambarus; species Procambarus clarkii. Next base: position 6,222,304 of record NC_091219.1, read on the forward strand.
GGCTAGGGTTCGAGTCTCCTGGTGGGAAAGTGTTCTAAAGTTTTATACTTAACTCTCGTGTTTAGGAGAGTTGTGCCTTAAGCAGAGACACTGTGTCTTCCCATATTAACAGGGACTTGATGAAATTAACGTCTAAATGACCCCTCACTTGCTCTGGTGCTCTTGGGAGGTGTTGATCTTTGGGGTATTTAAATACTCCAAAATTACCATATCTTTTAAGGGTCTGAGCGGGTGGTGGAGAGGGTTAAGGCGTACCTGTTATGCCAGTTGCTGGAAGGCTTCTGTGCTGGCTAGGGTTCGAGTCTCCTGGTGGGAAAGTGTTCTAAAGTTGTATACTTAACTCTCGTGTTTAGGAGAGTTGTGCCTTAAGCAGAGACACTGTGTCTTCCCATATTAACAGGGACTTGATGAAATTAACGTCTAAATGACCCCTCACTTGCTCTGGTGCTCTTGGGAGGTGTTGATCTTTGGGGTATTTAAATACTCCGAAATTACCATCTCTTTTAAGGGTCTGAGCGGGTGGTGGAGAGGGTTAAGGCGTACCTGTTATGCCAGTTGCTGGAAGGCTTCTGTGCTGGCTAGGGTTCGAGTCTCCTGGTGGGAAAGTGTTCTAAAGTTTTATACTTAACTCTCGTGTTTAGGAGAGTTGTGCCTTAAGCAGAGACACTGTGTCTTCCCATATTAACAGGGACTTGATGAAATTAACGTCTAAATGACCCCTCACTTGCTCTGGTGCTCTTGGGAGGTGTTGATCTTTGGGGTATTTAAATACTCCAAAATTACCATCTCTTTTAAGGGTCTGAGCGGGTGGTGGAGAGGGTTAAGGCGTACCTGTTATGCCAGTTGCTGGAAGGCTTCTGTGCTGGCTAGGGTTCGAGTCTCCTGGTGGGAAAGTGTTCTAAAGTTGTATACTTAACTCTCGTGTTTAGGAGAGTTGTGCCTTAAACAGAGACACTGTGTCTTCCCATATTAACAGGGACTTGATGAAATTAACGTCTAAATGACCCCTCACTTGCTCTGGTGCTCTTGGGAGGTGTTGATCTTTGGGGTATTTAAATACTCCGAAATTACCATCTCTTTTAAGGGTCTGAGCGGGTGGTGGAGAGGGTTAAGGCGTACCTGTTATGCCAGTTGCTGGAAGGCTTCTGTGCTGGCTAGGGTTCGAGTCTCCTGGTGGGAAAGTGTTCTAAAGTTGTATACTTAACTCTCGTGTTTAGGAGAGTTGTGCCTTAAGCAGAGACACTGTGTCTTCCCATATTAACAGGGACTTGATGAAATTAACGTCTAAATGACCCCTCACTTGCTCTGGTGCTCTTGGGAGGTGTTGATCTTTGGGGTATTTAAATACTCCGAAATTACCATCTCTTTTAAGGGTCTGAGCGGGTGGTGGAGAGGGTTAAGGCGTACCTGTTATGCCAGTTGCTGGAAGGCTTCTGTGCTGGCTAGGGTTCGAGTCTCCTGGTGGGAAAGTGTTCTAAAGTTGTATAATTAACTCTCGTGTTTAGGAGAGTTGTGCCTTAAGCAGAGACACTGTGTCTTCCCATATTAACAGGGACTTGATGAAATTAACGTCTAAATGACCCCTCACTTGCTCTGGTGCTCTTGGGAGGTGTTGATCTTTGGGGTATTTAAATACTCCGAAATTACCATCTCTTTTAAGGGTCTGAGCGGGTGGTGGAGAGGGTTAAGGCGTACCTGTTAGGCCAGTTGCTGGAAGGCTTCTGTGCTGGCTAGGGTTCGTGTCTCCTGGTGGGAAAGTGTCCTAAGTTGTATACTTAACTCTCGTGTTTAGGAGAGTTGTGCCTTAAGCAGAGACACTGTGTCTTCCCATATTAACAGGGACTTGATGAAATTAACGTCTAAATGACCCCTCACTTGCTCTGGTGCTCTTGGGAGGTGTTGATCTTTGGGGTATTTAAATACTCCGAAATTACCATCTCTTTTAAGGGTCTGAGCGGGTGGTGGAGAGGGTTAAGGCGTACCTGTTATGCCAGTTGCTGGAAGGCTTCTGTGCTGGCTAGGGTTCGAGTCTCCTGGTGGGAAAGTGTTCTAAAGTTGTATACTTAACTCTCGTGTTTAGGAGAGTTGTGCCTTAAGCAGAGACACTGTGTCTTCCCATATTAACAGGGACTTGATGAAATTAACGTCTAAATGACCCCTCACTTGCTGTGGTGCTCTTGGGAGGTGTTGATCTTTGAGGTATTTAAATACTCCGAAATTACCATCTCTTTTAAGGGTCTGAGCGGGTGGTGGAGAGGGTTAAGGCGTACCTGTTATGCCAGTTGCTGGAAGGCTTCTGTGCTGGCTAGGGTTCGAGTCTCCTGGTGGGAAAGTGTTCTAAAGTTGTATACTTAACTCTCGTGTTTAGGAGAGTTGTGCCTTAAGCAGAGACACTGTGTCTTCCCATATTAACAGGGACTTGATGAAATTAACGTCTAAATGACCCCTCACTTGCTCTGGTGCTCTTGGGAGGTGTTGATCTTTGGGGTATTTAAATACTCCAAAATTACCATCTCTTTTAAGGGTCTGAGCGGGTGGTGGAGAGGGTTAAGGCGTACCTGTTATGCCAGTTGCTGGAAGGCTTCTGTGCTGGCTAGGGTTCGAGTCTCCTGGTGGGAAAGTGTTCTAAAGTTGTATACTTAACTCTCGTGTTTAGGAGAGTTGTGCCTTAAGCAGAGACACTGTGTCTTCCCATATTAACAGGGACTTGATGAAATTAACGTCTAAATGACCCCTCACTTGCTCTGGTGCTCTTGGGAGGTGTTGATCTTTGGGGTATTTAAATACTCCGAAATTACCATCTCTTTTAAGGGTCTGAGCGGGCGGTGGAGAGGGTTAAGGCGTACCTGTTATGCCAGTTGCTGGAAGGCTTCTGTGCTGGCTAGGGTTCGAGTCTCCTGGTGGGAAAGTGTTCTAAAGTTGTATACTTAACTCTCGTGTTTAGGAGAGTTGTGCCTTAAGCAGAGACACTGTGTCTTCCCATATTCACAGGGACTTGAGTAAATTAACGTCTAAATGACCCCTCACTTGCTCTGGTGCTCTTGGGAGGTGTTGATCTTTGGGGTATTTAAATACTCCGAAATTACCATCTCTTTTAAGGGTCTGAGCGGGTGGTGGAGAGGGTTAAGGCGTACCTGTTATGCCAGTTGCTGGAAGGCTTCTGTGCTGGCTAGGGTTCGAGTCTCCTGGTGGGAAAGTGTTCTAAAATTGTATACTTAACTCTCGTGTTTAGGAGAGTTGTGCCTTAAGCAGAGACACTGTGTCTTCCCATATTAACAGGGACTTGATTAAATTAACGTCTAAATGACCCCTCACTTGCTCTGGTGCTCTTGGGAGGTGTTGATCTTTGGGGTATTTAAATACTCCGAAATTACCATCTCTTTTAAGGGTCTAAGCGGGTGGTGGAGAGGGTTAAGGCGTACCTGTTATGCCAGTTGCTGGAAGGCTTCTGTGCTGGCTAGGGTTCGAGTCTCCTGGTGGGAAAGTGTATATATATATATATATATATATATATATATATATATATATATATATATATATATATATATATATATATATATATGCGGAAAATCCACAGAGAAATATGAAATGAGGTGAACGTTCCGGCTTGTTAAAGCCTTTGTCAACACCAAACTGACTAAAGGAGAAGGGGGAGGATATATAGGCCGACACCTGACCAACCCATCCCTAGGGAAAGAATTAACCAGAAACAAGTATAGCTTAGCTTAGAATGGTCAAAGAGGATTAAGAGGTCAGAGAATAATGATGAAAGATAAAGAAAAGCCTCATGAACACACAATATATGAATATAAAATTATAATGAGACATTCTAAGCCTCTCTATCAGAGTTTTTTCTTAAACTGTTGTGCAATATTATAACTTAAAAATGGATCAAGTTTGTACATTCCAGTACTAACATTAAGAAGATTTGGACACTGACTGATTAGAGCAAACTCAATGAAATTCCGTTCCACGAAATCCCCACAATTGGTAATGCGGGGATTAAATATATGTCTACAGGAAAGACTGCTACCAAAATATACTAATATATATATATATATATATATATATATATATATATGCCTATACTTGCATAAACCACAAGTGAAGATAAACAATCTTTGGACAACACCCACCAGTGGGACTCGAACCCAGAAAGCACAACTACCTTCCAGTAGCTGGCATAACTAGTATGCTTTAACCCACTACGCCATCAGACCTTACAAAAGAAGTAGATAGTTCGAGATATATATCTCAAACATCTCTACCTCCCGAAGGCACCAGATGAGTGAGGGGTCAGTCTGCATTTTTCGTCAAGCCACTGTCAATGTGAGAGAACTCGTGTCCAGCTTATAAGCCTATACTTGCATAAACCACAAGTGAAGATAAACAATCTTTGGACAACACCCACCAGTGGGACTCGAACCCAGAAAGCACAACTACCTTCCAGTAGCTGGCATAACTAGTATGCTTTAACCCACTACGCCATCAGACCTTACAAAAGAAGTAGATAGTTCGAGATATATATCTCAAACATCTCTACCTCCCGAAGGCACCAGATGAGTGAGGGGTCAGTCTGCATTTTTCGTCAAGCCACTGTCAATGTGAGAGAACTCGTGTCCAGCTTATAAGCCTATACTTGCATAAACCACAAGTGAAGATAAACAATCTTTGGACAACACCCACCAGTGGGACTCGAACCCAGAAAGCACAACTACCTTCCAGTAGCTGGCATAACTAGTATGCTTTAACCCACTACGCCATCAGACCTTACAAAAGAAGTAGATAGTTCGAGATATATATCTCAAACATCTCTACCTCCCGAAGGCACCAGATGAGTGAGGGGTCAGTCTGCATTTTTCGTCAAGCCACTGTCAATGTGAGAGAACTCGTGTCCAGCTTATAAGCCTATACTTGCATAAACCACAAGTGAAGATAAACAATCTTTGGACAACACCCACCAGTGGGACTCGAACCCAGAAAGCACAACTACCTTCCAGTAGCTGGCATAACTAGTATGCTTTAACCCACTACGCCATCAGACCTTACAAAAGAAGTAGATAGTTCGAGATATATATCTCAAACATCTCTACCTCCCGAAGGCACCAGATGAGTGAGGGGTCAGTCTGCATTTTTCATCAAGCCACTGTCAATGTGAGAGAACTCGTGTCCAGCTTATAAGCCTATACTTGCATAAACCACAAGTGAAGATAAACAATCTTTGGACAACACCCACCAGTGGGACTCGAACCCAGAAAGCACAACTACCTTCCAGTAGCTGGCATAACTAGTATGCTTTAACCCACTACGCCATCAGACCTTACAAAAGAAGTAGATAGTTCGAGATATATATCTCAAACATCTCTACCTCCCGAAGGCACCAGATGAGTGAGGGGTCAGTCTGCATTTTTCGTCAAGCCACTGTCAATGTGAGAGAACTCGTGTCCAGCTTATAAGCCTATACTTGCATAAACCACAAGTGAAGATAAACAATCTTTGGACAACACCCACCAGTGGGACTCGAACCCAGAAAGCACAACTACCTTCCAGTAGCTGGCATAACTAGTATGCTTTAACCCACTACGCCATCAGACCTTACAAAAGAAGTAGATAGTTCGAGATATATATCTCAAACATCTCTACCTCCCGAAGGCACCAGATGAGTGAGGGGTCAGTCTGCATTTTTCGTCAAGCCACTGTCAATGTGAGAGAACTCGTGTCCAGCTTATAAGCCTATACTTGCATAAACCACAAGTGAAGATAAACAATCTTTGGACAACACCCACCAGTGGGACTCGAACCCAGAAAGCACAACTACCTTCCAGTAGCTGGCATAACTAGTATGCTTTAACCCACTACGCCATCAGACCTTACAAAAGAAGTAGATAGTTCGAGATATATAT